>NC_056728.1:514976085-515066085 GCF_019279795.1 Protopterus annectens | reverse complement strand
CTAGTGATACCGACACCTCTTGTCCTGCCTCGCATACATATCCCAACATCCGACATACCTTCCCTATTGCTCCACATCCAATTATACCTACAGGCTACTATACACTTACAATGTCACCCCCACTACCTACCTACCTACTCCTTGGCTATTCCCCTCTACTGTACCACACAGGTATGGAAAAACTACACCTACCCTGAATACCTGCATGTAACCTATCCAGAACTGTTAAACAGGAATCCAACTTCACCTTAAACTGACCTTTGTCAACAGTCATACCTGACATGTAAACCTGACCTAAGCATGGATAATACTGACATTTTAATGTAAACTAAGCATGAAGAATGGAGGACATAGCTATGTTATGTCTGTTACCCCCTATGAATGTGAACACCGTAGTATTAATTGCAATAAGTAGCTGGGGTCAATGTGGAGCTCTACATCCCAGGCCACCACTGACAATGGACAAGCATACAGTCGGATTGTCCCAGTTGACAAATGTGAACAAAATACACAAAGTTGCACGTATGTATGCAGGAGCAAGCAGGTGTAAGCCTGTTTGGCCACCGGTATGCAATTACCACACTGGTGAAGAAATGTAGAGGCAAACAGAGGTCAGTAATGCTGTGCTTTGTGCAAACCAGTGCATACCCACCTACAAATGTTCTACAGTGCCTTAGTCACTCTGTAGCCAACAGCTGTTGTTGTGGCCATTAACAAAATAATCTGCACTGCCAGGTTGCAAACCCCCGACCCTGCATACTATAGCCGACGTGAGTTCCACTAAGCCATGGCGGATACACATTCAGCTGCTGTGATCACAAACACATCATCCAGCATAGTCATCCAATAGTATAGGAAATGTATATAAGTGTGTAGATTAATACTAGAACACATGTCCATTGCTCAACCACAGTATTATGAGCAGTCTATGTGCAGCATAGAACAGTGCCTGTCCAATCATACTGTGAGAACACTAGTCCTGCATAATACCGAAGGGAATAGTGATATACGGTGCACACCGTGGGGCGTGTGAGCATGCTTCATGCACGGTATATCACATCTGGGGCGTTGATTCTTTGGAACAGGGAGATGAGTCTGGCCAGGTGTGTGAATATACTTCTGCTACACAAAACCCTGGCAGGATGCTACCAGTGGGAGAAACACTGCAGACCAGCTAGGTCTACTCTTGACACAACAACAGGTCTGTCCCTGGCAGGATGAACCAACAGTTGTGGGTAACATCGATGTCTCCACCAGTATCAGAGGAGGATCAAGGGAAGGCTGGTACATACGTGGATTAAACTGACTAAGAGCCTGCAGATGCTTGGGTGGGGACAGTATACTGGAGGTGTACCGAGACATGCAGAGAGGGAAATGTGTGGAGGTGTGGTATGGCAGGGCTAGCAAATGGGGAATGGATGGATGCTGTATACATGGAGCTTGGGGGCTGGAGGAAGGGAACATGGGTATGTCAGTATGGTAGACATATGCAAATGAAGTAGAACAGCAATAGTGTAGTGGCCAGAGCATCCGCCTAACTTGCACGCATTCCCGGGTCGAGTCCCACTGCAGCATATCCTATTTTCCACATGAAATCCATATGTTAACATTGTTGTGCTGTATAAACTACTAAATAACATTTATATTTGCACAGGAGTACTGCCTTAAATACACATGTGAAGTGTCATAATGACTAAGGCACTAGTAAGCATGTGAAAGCGCATAACAGCAGTAGTACGCATGGATAAACAGTTGTAACTGTGTGTACGTGTATTTGCGTGGGGGTAAGCATTGCTTACATAAATTGAGCAAAGTAGATGTTAGCTGAGTGTAAGGAAACACAACCGTTAGCATTGCTTAGCTCTGTGCAAACCCACGCACACCTACGTACAACCGCTCAAATGTCCCTAACTCACTCTGTATCCGATAGCCAGTGTTCTGCCCTGAAACAAAATATACAGTCTCTGCAAGGCCGAAATCCAGGACCCTGCACATCATACACTACATGATTTACCAGTAAACCATGGCAGATGTACATACCCACTCATTTTACATACATATATTGAAGGAGATGATAAGTCTGAAACACGTACGTTTCGGCATGAATAACTGACCTCAGTCCTAAGGTCATCCATGTCAACTGCCAAGAGAATGAGGTACAGGTCACACAAATAGGTCAAACATGCATGGACATATGGACATATATACATCTGTAAATGTAGACAGACAGCTATATGTATATATATGTGTATGTATGACTCACAAATAACGGTATAACAGCAATCGTACATAGATAGATGAATATGTTCAGTGTATATATATCCATATATAGATATATATATATATATATATATATATATATATATATACATATATATATATATATATATATATATATATATATATATATATATATATATACACACACATGTATATATATATATATATATATATATATACACAGACATATGCATACATATACATAGCCACAGTTATATCAATGCCCAGTTATATCCCTCTATATATGGGGGTTTCACATATATAATTATGCAGATATACATATATATATATAAAATGTGTGTGTATATGCAGATAGACATGTGTATATGATTTCCACATGGGAATGGACTCCTGGCCCACTCCATATTACATAACAGACCATGAGCACAGTTAATGGGAGTGAGAGCACAAATGAGGGACACCTGGTAATTACT
Source organism: Protopterus annectens (assembly GCF_019279795.1). Classification (NCBI taxonomy): domain Eukaryota; kingdom Metazoa; phylum Chordata; order Ceratodontiformes; family Protopteridae; genus Protopterus; species Protopterus annectens. The sequence continues at coordinate 515,063,371 of NC_056728.1, read as the reverse complement.
GCTATGTAACCCCCCCCCCCCACCCAGCCCTAACAGATATGCTGTGCAATCCAATATCCAGCACATGCATTACTTGATGGCAGGACCAACCACAACACAGCTGCAATGGTCCAACAGTAATCCAAGTCACCTGTACATGTCAGGGCAATATCTGTAACATATCATGCAGATAGGCCATTGTACCGCAGGGAATGTACTATGCTAAAGGGGTACACATTACAACAGTACAGATATGTACACACATCTATACATTGACAATCATGTGCAGGTATATATATATATATATCTATATATATATATATATATATATATATATATATATATATATATATAGATAAGATATATGGGATATATAGGTACATACACATATACACAGACAAAGGGTATTAGTAGCTATACATATGTAGAAGTAGTGTGGACGTACTGGGTGCAATGTATATCCCCAGCCACAAGCCCTGTAACTGGTACCTGTGACGTGTGTGGTGTGGCAACCAGCACCACAAAGGAGATACTTACATTACACATATAGCCACTCACAATTCCAAGGACATGACACGACACACAGGTATGTATACACAGACAACCTTTATTTGTGTACCATACAATAATGTATGCCATTACTGACAGCACATAGATGTTGATGTATATAACTAGTGATGGATGCAAGGCCCACACAAAACAGTAGATGCAGACAGTGCTGATATATAACATACTATGGTGTCCAGGCCAAGTCCTTCAATTCGTACAACAGTAGAGACAAAGGATTTGCCTGCACGATACGTTAACACTCAACAATATCAGATGTAGTTCATCAGCCTCCAATTACACCCTGTAGTCAAGCCCTAGGGGGACATTCATTACTTGTGGTAATGTCAAGGTATCTGTCACATGTATGGACCCTGACCAACAAATGTTGTGGGAGTCCACATTATGACTGGGATGATAGTAGGAATGCTAGCAGTAATTAATGACAGGCCACTACCTAACAACCCCTAACCGTATCACAGCAGGACAAAGCCTGCCATATATGTGGAGGACAAAGGCAGGAACACAGGGCCATACTCGCAATATTGCAGTTACACACCCTGGTACATGCTGGTGTTACAGGATGTGTTGCAACATACCCTTATGCAGAAATAAGACATCAGGGACACAAATGGCTATAGCCATGTACTGCTAGCATGCAACACACACACTGCCAGTGTAATATTCAACACAGGACCTGTGTGGTGGACAGACAACACATGATAGGCACACCTCTATCCAGCTATAGGATAGGCCCACTGTAATGAGCTATGCAGACAAACTGCAGTCCAAGGTAAACTAGTATGTACACACACACGCCCTGTAACACAAGTACTATGCAAAGCATTACACCACTCTACTTACAGTCTGTCTTTATGTCCTGATCCTCGTACATATATGTGGCTGCCCTGAGTGTGCAGGTTTTCCTGTAAGAGGTATTGCTACCTGCTGACTGTAACATTGATGCCCACACACAGGAAGGATGTCCATCACACAGCGAATATACAGGGAATACGCCCACATGATGTAGAGATTGTTTGGTTGCCATGACAGTGGTAATTGGAAGTACTACACATGTGTACTCAGATATATATATATATGGTTCTACCTGACATAATCGAAACCACACAACACCGACAACCACATCACCGACACCACATATTCGACAGTCCATAAACACGAAACCACACATAACCGACAACGAAATAACCGACGGTACACAAACACGAAACCCCATACACTGCACACACCACAATAACAATTAAAAACAAAACACATCCCCATTCCACAAACCACACACACAACACAAGCACACCAAAATCCTTACAAGCCCACACTAAACCTTACCCTAACCCTAAGGTCCGTCACTGCACACTTACCTACCCGGCTCCTAACCCTAACTCACTTAACCCGCCCCTATAAACCTAACCTAACTCACTTAACCCACCCCTATCGCCTCCCTAACCCTAACTCACTTAACCCACCCCTATCGCCTCCCTAACTCACTTAACCCACCCCTATCGCCTCCCTAACCCTAACTCACTTAACCCACCCCTATCCCCACAGACCGTCAATCTCCACACTTACCTGCCTCGCACCCTAACGTCCGTCACTACCGCATACTCACACAGCCTTTCCCCATGTCGGCATCCTCGGCGTTGGTGTTGTCATCCGTCGTGTCGGTCTTCTGCATTGTCGATGTTCTGCCACTCGCGATTCGCGTCGGTCTTCTTCGTTGATCTTCTGGAGCTCGAATTCCGCTGTCGGTCTTCTGCGCTGTCGGCGAAGTCAGGTAGAACCATATATATATATATATATATATATATATATATATATATATATATATATATATATATATATAGCTATCTGGATAAGGACATGTCAATATAGTCCCACCATATGTCCTAGACATGGAGTGTAGCCCTACCCCAGCCCCTATAGTCCCAATGTTGTAGTGCAAGGGGATGTCAGGTATGTATAGCTGGTATATTAATAGACATTTGCTACTGTCATTGGGATTGTTGTCACAGACATGGTGTGTGGAAGGTGACATCTGCTCATAACATGTGTGCCATTGGCTACTGGCAGACATCCTAAGGTTATCATCGTGCAGTACCTGCATATATAGCAGGCTCGACACCCATGTCACAGCACAGGGTAGGATACACCTGTGTGACATTGCATAACCACAACCAATGTGAACAAAGCCACAGCCACATATGGTATGCTAGCATAATAGTACAGTATATGGACAATCTGTCCTACACTATCCTCATATGCGCCACTCACAGAATGACCCTACATATACTGGGCTGCTACACAGTCTGGTCTGATGGCTGTCTGTGGTATGGGACATGTGTGTGTATGGCCCCAGAAACATGTAAGGTAAAACAGTACTTTACCGTGGGGCACATTGTAACATCAGATGGAAGGGGAGCTAGAACAATGACGTCTACCACAGTCTGTACACAGGCCATAGTACATATTAACAATATACACACTACCGACATTCACCATCACTACACAGACCTCAGTACTGTACAAATATCCACAGAATGTTCAGGGTATGGCATTAAATGTAACCCCTACTGTACATGACATGTGTAGCACTCTGATATGTCACTGGCTTGTTATCAGATATAATGACACTATTTACCATGTACAGCACATATGCACCACTTTATGCACGACTTATGTACAAAGGTTGACAGAGGTGTGGCTAACAGCACATACACAGGGCCAGTATAGACATGTTGCTGTGATACCCTCATTAATCTACCATTGTAACGGGGTTTGTTGCAACATATGTCCAATGAGGGATATGTAGTCAGTAATTGTCACGGCCTTCACCATGAATAGACTGCAATCCACACACTACCTTCTGCATTCCACAGATAGATGCATCCTGGCTAACACATGAAATCAAAGGCACAACACTGCCCAGTCTGCAGATGACCCTGCAGATGGGGACTCCTCATATACATGGAACTGACATGGCAAGTATTATGAAATGTATGACAGGCATATCCAAACAAACACTGTTAAACCAACATTACTCCATATGCAGTATAGCAGCACTTACAGTCTGTAGTCAAGTCAGGCACATCCCCCCTCATGTTTTTTGCCCTCTTTCCACAGTGTATGTTGTTAGAAATAAATTCCCAACCCATCTGAAATGCTGTTTGCCAAACGACAGTTCTAGCTCCTGCTCACAGTAACAGACAAGGGTCAACACCACCAAGATGTTCCCAGGTATTGGAGTGCATTTCCATGCAATTGGCTATGGGAATGTTACCACAGCTGTTCTGCAGCCCTTCCCTAACTGATTGCATGTAGAACAGCTGTGGTAACAGCTGTTCTACTGCAGCCCTTCCCTAACTGATTGCATGTAGAACAGCTGTTACCACAGCTGTTCTACATGCAATCAGTTAGGGAAGGGCTGCAGTTCATACAGAGGCCATCAGCTGATCATGAGCATCACTTAAAATATACATGCTGCTGCCTAAGCAATGCAGGTGTGGGCCTCCACATCCACCAGAGAGGGAGTGGGGGAGGCAGACAGATGCAAATACATGTCAGAGAGGGCTGGGAGGGTAAAACTGCCGCATATTTGTGTCATACACCTACCAGCACAGGGTATCAAACCCTCAGCAGCTATGTAGTGCTATCAAAGTTCAATGCTGTTATTGGATGCACCACATGGGTTATCTGGGGGAAGCACTCAGAACATATATGTGACGGTGAGTGACATCTGCAACAGGGATATGGTAGCTATACAGTAGGTGACGTACACCTGCCTGTCTGCATGAACAGGTGCCTGCGTCAGCACAGGCACACTCACACAGGGACACACACACATTGACACACTTAGCAGGGCCAGGAGTGCAACTCGTCACTAGTGGGATTGCCACAACACATCAATGTGCAGGGAACACATGCACCAAATGGGTCATACGGAGGTCGTATGGGCAGTGAGTATGAGGGGGTGTCAGACATCAGGTGGCATGCTTCACTGTGCCCTGGGGGGAATAGTGCATGTGGATGTGGACATACGCACCATACAACACACACACAAACACACAGGGTGCCAGTTCGGACATGCATGGGTGCATGTCTGCATGGGTGTGTGGTGGCCAACAGTGCCAGCAGGCTATACAAGGGTAGGCGATGGGTATACCTTGGCATCAGGCCACATGACAATGGTCTGCATTGTGGCACTGGCCTGCAGCTTCTACATTTACCCACACAGGTGGGTATTGCTTTTGTCATCCAGTCATCTGGGTGACTATTGTATGTGGCCAATGCTGTGCATCACTTGCCATGTATGTGGTCCCTAGTGCATGACATGGATGGTGTCTAGGATGTGCACACCTCCCACATGCATGTACAGTGAGATGTGGAACTGTACCTGTGGTGTCTGGTCCATGCTGTGAACACAGCTTATCATCAGATGTTCCAGTCTTGTCCACCTGTGGCAGGGACTGGTACTGGTCAGCAAGTTTACCCTGCACCTACATTGATAGCATGCTAACAGCATTCCCTGATGTCAGTGTCAACTGTCCATACAGGGCATGTTGTCAGGCATGGCATGTCCATTGTGAGTCACATGTGAAGGTACAGTGGGGTTGCTAACTGTGATTGGCTGGCCTTGATGTCACATGTATGGGCATGGCACTGCACCCCAGCCTCTCAGCTATTTACATCTGTTATCCCTGTATGGTTGACATTGTGATAGATAATAGGGCCACCATAAATGAAATTAGCAAAACCCCTCCACATTGCCCACACTCCCCTCTACACAGGATACGGGTTACAAACACACACACCTGTCATCTCAGGGAGTAGAACCCCTACCTAACTATACTACAGCACTACACAGTTACAGCATGCACAACAGACATTACTGAAGTACATCTTTCCAAAAGGTGCATTTCACAATTAATGACATCAGCAGGATTACCAAAGTAGGGCATTTGTAATGTACTGCGAGTGAGTAGCCTATAATGCATTGCTCCATACACAGACACTGAAACACACACAAAACATCTGGAACTGCCATGGATGGAGATGGAACCCTACCACTGTTCTAAATCACACGACAGCAGTACGCTGTTACAGAATGCGCTACGCCGATTACTGGGCTATCACTTTCCCAGAGGTGTACTTCTAGGTGAGTGACATCAGCAGCTTTGCCAAAGTAGAGTATTTGTATTGTACGGAGTGTGAGTAGCCTAAAAAGCATTGTTCTGTACTCAGTCAGACACACACAGATTCACACACACAGTTGCCAGGTCTGGGGTTCAGACATCTACCTAACTAGTTTATCACACTACAGCAGTATGCGTTTACAGAATGCACTATGACGATTAATGGGCTATCACTTTCCCAGAGGTGTACTTCTAGGTGAGTGACATCAGCAGCCTTGCCAAAGTAGAGCATGTGTATTGTACATAGTGTGAGTAGCCTAAAAAGCATTGCTCTCTACTCAGTCAGATATGCACACACAGATTCACACACAGCTGCTAGGTCTGGGGTTCAAACACCTATCTAATTAGTTTATCACACTACACCAGTACACATTTACAGAATGCACTACGGTGATTACTGGGCTATCACTTTCCCAGAGGTGTACGTCTAGGTGAGTGACATTAACAGCCTGGACAAAGCAGAGTATTTGTATTGTACGGAGTGTGAGTAGCCTAAAAAGCATTGCTCTCTAGCATGCCCAGTGTGGCTATCTGTGTTGCATGTGTGGATCATGTCCAGGTAGTTTGTACTGCGGTGCTGACCTTTTTGTTGTACACCGACAGGTAGCATGCTGTGTCTGCAGGGTGTCCATCGGTCATTTGCCATTGACTGTTGCTACATTTCTGCATAGCTGGGGGGGGGGCACCTGACTGTTTCTACTGTTCTACACAGGAGTGGGGGGGGGCACACCTGACTGTTACTCTAAGTGTACATTGGATGGGGGGGCGCACCTGACACATGTATACATTTGCTAGGACTGTACTGGTATGTCAGGTACTCCATTTCAGTCTGTAGTCTTACCTATCCTGCTGGCTAGAGGCTTACCAGTGTACTACAGAGCCTAGCTTTGTTCACCTAAATATTAGTTTCTGACTTCCTAGCCTTCACAGCTTACATCCAACTGCCTGGCCTGCTGTGGTCTATCTGTGAAGGCCTGAGGGAGGGGTTACCCATAGGGCACATTCAGAGGCCATAGTACAGCATTTGTTTGTGTTAGTCTTCATCTATCCTGCTGGCTGAGACTGTTGTTGGATATGTGAACCTTCCTGATTGGCATGTGTGGCTTTTATGGATGCCCATGTTGCTCAGGCCAGTTCCTGCAGTGGGTTTTGTCACTCTGTGTATTACTGGCTACTATGGTTACTCCAGTATGTGTTACAGATCTCATGATGCCACTATGGGTGTCTACCATCTGCTGCCTTGACATCCAGCCACCCAATTCCCTTGCATGTTCACATCCATACCATAGCTACAGGTACAAACACATTCTACTCCATTTGGCAATTGGTAGGTAGATTGATTTACCTTGAGGGTGTGCCGGACTTGAGGATGGTGCTGGAGGGCTTCCTATGTCGGATGCACATAGTACACTCCCTATACATGGTTAGCACAGGTAGTGTCATTTTTGGCATCCCTTTTACTGTCTGTTCGAGTCAGAGAGAGGTGTCATTCCCTAGGCCCCTACTGTGTCAGTGCATATGTTATGTATTGCCTCTCTGTCAAGGCCAGGGCATACTGGGCATGCCCCTTTCTGCCTACTGGGGCAGGCTCAGGTTGTTCCTCCTCTGATTCACTCTGTGCCTGTACAGGCCTTGGCACTGGTGGGGGACTGTGTGGCCCTGCTCCATGCTGTTCCTGCTGCAGCTGTTTCCGCAGGATTATATTGTGTAGCATATCACATACCATAACAGTCAGGGTACATGTAGCTGGTGAATACTGCAAGGCTCCACCGGATGTGTCCAGACACTGAAACCGTGACCTGAGCATCCCAAACACATACTCTATTATATGTCTGGCCTGTGCGTGTGCCTCATTATAGCATTGTTGTTCAGGTGTGTGTGCATTTCTGATGGGTGTCATCAGCCATGGCTCCAGTGGGTACCCAGCATCCCCCACTAGGTGACCGTAGGGGATGTCCATATTGGCAAATCTGTGGTACAGCTGCATCAGATGCCATATGTGTGAATCGTCATAGCTTCCAGGGCAGCCAGCACACGCATTAATTATATTGCCCTGGGCATCACATATGACCTGGCAGTTGATGGAGGGGATGCTCCTGCAGTTGATGTAGGGCCTACCCTGCTAACCGTGTGGTGCTTTGATGTGCATGTGTATGCAGCCCATAGCACCCACTACCCCAGGGTATTCTGCTATTTGGTGGAAGAAATGCATATTGCTGATCAACACCTCACGTGTGTTGAGGAAATATATACGTGCTCACTGGCATGTGCTGACATGGCATCCAGGAACAGGTGGAATACTCTGGATGCCTGTGAGAGCCCCATGATATCCCCAGTTGTACTTTGGGAGGTACCTGCAGCTTGTATACCTAGGCCTACACATACCTTGGTATCCACTGGGATGGGTTCCTCTCGGCCAGTTTGGTGTGTCAGGTGTGGCCGGCACAGCACAACAATTTGCTGTAGGAGGAACCTGTCCACCCTATAGCGCTCCACTATCTCCAGCTCATGTAGCCCCTGGCAGGTTACCCTGGGTCTGTACACTCTTCTATGTCTCCTCACTGTGGGTTGTTTGGCAGCATTCACATCCTCACCACCCTCAGCCTCTTACACATGTTGTTCTATGTTGCCTGCTGCAGCCCTTCTCATTTTGTAGGCTTATTTGTTAAAATTTCCCTTCTTGTATACACCGGTGGTGTAGAGTGTAGCAAAACCAGAGGGAAAGGTGTTTGCTTAGTTTATAGTAGTGTTCTGGGCTGGGCTGGTCTGCTGTCTGTGAAATTGGCTGGTTCTGATACATTTTACCTGCTAGCTAAGCTAGTTCTTCTTGATTACCTTCCTACTGCTGTTTTCCCTTCCCATTTCCTCCCTGTTTAAGCCCGTGTGTGCGCTGTGTAGACGGAGTGCTCAAATGTGCACAGGGCTGCTAGTTCCTAGTTTAACTTCGTTTTTCTTCCTGTAAAACCCGATGCGCAGCATGCACAGCCGCTTCCACTTTGTAATGAGTGCTAGGCAGGTTTGGACACATCCCTATCTTAGCTGTGCTAAGCTAGGAGCAATCCCAAGCCACAGGGCTCCAATCCACTTACAGTATGCTTGTCACCCTTCTCCCCATGATGTCACCTATATCCTAGTCTTGCACCCAGCTATTTATACTCTTAAACTTTTGGGACCTGCCTCACACCCTGGGGAAATCTGGGATTCACTATCCTTCCCCTCATTTGCATAGGATTGCCTGCTAATGCATAGTTACATGTCTCACACTGAGCATCCTCCCTTAGCAACCACTACTCACTGGCCAGGTTGTCTTCTGCCTGCCATTGACTTGCATGGCAGAATACTGATTTTAGTTAGAATGCTCATTTTAAGTTTATTTTCTTATTTCCCCCCTGATCCCATTTGCACGCCACTCCCCTATGCATAAACAGCTGAGATCGGCAAAAAAAAAAATATATATATTTTTTTATTTTTTAAACAGTTTGCAATGCAACTGGCCTTATACTTGGCCATTGGCATGCTTCCTCAATGATATGTAGCCTTTATTTGGAGTTGTCATAGCTCTGTTTTGGAATTTACAGAAATGTATTCAGTTACTAACCGAGTACATTTCTGCAGATTGCACTAGTCTTGTACGGAATATTGTAAGCTTCCTGGATTGCAAAATCACCTTATTTGCATGGATTTTTTCCTGAAAATTAGGTGATTTGCATACCAGGGCTTAGTCCGTGCAGGATTAGTACTGGAGCTCTCGAATACGCCCCCTACCAGCTGTTCCTGGATCGCACGGCAAACATTGCCTGCGTGAGCTCCTGCACTCATCTCGCACTTCGTGCAAGCTTTTGAGAATCTGGGGGATGGTTTTCTAAATATTTTGGCAACCACATAGCCCAGACAGAACTGCTAAGCCTCATTTGAAAGCTCTCAGCTGGGCGAATGAAATGCTGCTAACAGTAAGTGTGTAAGTTGTGTGATTGCTGAGATATTGTAAGCTGTTTTCAAAATATTACAAATTTAATAGTTATTGTGTTTAATGTAACATTTAAAATCCAGTTTAAGATGTAGAACCTAAAGAATACTACCACTGCAAAATCAATTTGTATTGACGATTTTGCCATTTACACTTCTTTGGTAGCTCCTATGATTCTACAGATACAAACATGTATTTTAAATGTGAAGATATAAACTGATTTTATCATAAGGCTTAGGCTCTACCCATTGGAAGTTACAGTGCAAAATTCCTGATCTCCATTGGAAGGAATGAGTTAAAGACTGTAGATACAAATATATAACTGTCAGACACAAATACAATGTACTATGTGGCTGAAAAACATAGTAGTAGCAGCAGCAGAAGTGTAAGGATTCATAAAGGCCATGCAGGAACAAGGATGTTAATTCCACTTTTTCCATACCAATAGAGCTATGCATAAAAGTCAGGGCATACAGAAGAACACTGCTGCATCTGGTGTGTAGTTCACAAACCTAAATTATCAGATGGTAGAAAATGATCAGTGACTTTTTTATCTGTGCAGACATTCAATGCTACCATGACCATACCTGAGCAGAGATTGCCAGCAACATGAATACAGTGGGTGGGCAGAACCACAGCTGTGAAATGTTGTGCCACAGAGCCATGATTATGATCCATGCTGCCACCCACAGAGCAGAAGCCATGGCATGGGAACATAAGGCAAGAGGTGGTGGGTGTTAAATAAATTTGTTAGAGTCAGACTGTAAAAATCATTGAGTTATTCAAAAACAACGTCAATCAATAACAAACAATAATGCAGGTTTATTTCTACTATTATTCTAGTAAGACAGAATTAAATGCATTACATAACTTTGTTCTCTATTATGGATTTAAGTACATTTATTTCTAACTAAAGCACACATTTCTCCATATATTTGATCACACAACTTATATATGTTTGAATGTTTAAATACACATCTTCCTAAGCAGCACACATTGTAAATATATTTTTCTAGGCAGCATGTATGTAAATATATTTTCTAAGCAGCATGTATAGATTTTTCTAACATTCTCCCTCCTGTTAATGCATTTAATTTTGTTTAAAACATAAACAATATTATTTCATTCCTCAGCCTTTCCCTTTTAAGGGCTTTCAGCTAAGTAAGTCATTGGTTTTATATTTCAGAAAAAGCATCATTTGAAATTAATCTTTTAATTTCAACACTTTGGTAAAGAGTTTCAGTAGCAGATATATCAACAAATTTTTGATTAATCTTTTCATGCAGGGAATTTCACAGTAAACACATGCTCCTATTAGGAGTATACCCACACAAATAGCAATTAAATGTTTAATAGGATGGAACCCCACCCCCCCAAACAGATTCTGGAAAAAGTCCGTCAGTGGGTTTGGGCCTGGTTTAGTCATTGCTGATACTTGCTGAATTACCTCTAGGTGGTCATTGATTTCATGTTGGTTATCTGGAATGTACGCACAGCATTTTTCTTTGTGTACCACCTCTTGCCGCTAGGGTGAAGTAAAGAGCCATTCGATTTTGTAGCACAACAGTTTTTATTGCATTCAGTTCATTAGTCACCAATTCTAGGGTGGAAAAAGTTGCATTGCTCATGACTTTTTGACAGCTTCCTCAGCTCCCAGATCGATTTGACTGCTCCATAGGCTGGTGGCATTCCTGCCCTGGATATAACACTGTTGCCCAAGTTTATATGAGTCAATTTACTTTTGTCTTTCACTGAATTATGGCCTTTTCAACCAGCTTCGATTTTACCAACTGGATTTTTTCTCACTGGACCTTCAGATTCTCGAGCTGTTTTCCTTACGTTTCGTATTTTACCCAAAGGTAATTCTGCAGTATGTCTTATTGCTGAAACCAGATAACCCAAAAAAACAACTGCCGGACCAATTCTCAGGTAACCATTTATATGCCTTTTTCCCACAAATAAAATCATTACTTTGGTACTGATGCGTGTTATCCCTGCATGAAACATTTTTCTATTCTTAATAGACAATTGCTTAGTTAAGACTGGATTGTCACATACTGCATTTAATGTAGTTTTCATTGAACTCAGATATGAATCATGGTTAGTATTACAAACAGTACCCCCACTTTTGACTTTAATGTAACATTTATAAGACATTGTTATATTACCATTACTCCAGCCCACCTGGAGGGTATTACTTTGTAGAGACATACAACTCCTTTTTGTGTGAACAGGTAAAAATAAAGCAATTTTGTCCTGTGATCTCACAGTTTCTGTATAAAAAACTTTCCAAAGTCTTATTTTATCCCCAGAGGGACAGAGGACCTTAAAGTCTATTATATGTTGTTGGTATAGCTGTACAAACTCAGCAATCTGAAATGTGCATAGTTTCTGTATACACTTGCTTCATGGCCAGGTACGTGTTAAAGTTTGGATGCCAGTCTATAAACAGTTCATCACGTCTTTTCACTTTCACTTGTGTGGTTGAGTGCAGGAAAAACCACAATAAGAGAAAAATTGTCACACTTATAGTTAACAAATACATAGTTAAAATAATTATGCAATAGTTCTTGGGTTGCTCTGCTTTTTTGTCTTCTTTACTCTTGGCCATTTTGCCCTTGTGTATCAGTCACAAAGTTTTTATTCAGCTGAAAGTTCTTTTGTCTGAAAAAGAGTTAAACTGCAAAACAGATTTATTTATAACAGTTTCTTTATTTAATTAGCTAGTGAACTGTCAGCCTCCAGCCCTGCAGGCATGAGAGCTTTTACTGAGGCACATAATATGCCCTTCAAATACTACTTTAAAGGGGATCAAACCCTTTACATTTGTTACTGTTTTCATGCTCAGCAATGCTAGAGGTAAACAGCAAATCCAATTCTTCTGAGTCTTACTCATCAACTTTTCTTAACTTGTTTTTTTTTTTTTTTTTTAAAATCCCATTGTACCTCTCCACCAGTCCTGCTGACTGTGGGTGGTAAGCACAGTGATTCCTTAAGGAAAAGCTTCTACCCATTTTGAAAACACATCTATGATCACTAAACAGTATTTCTTTCCTTCACATTTATTCAACTCTATGAAGTCCATACAAATAGTATGGAATGGATATGGTGGTGTAGGGAAACTTCCTTGCTTGTTTTTAAATGCTCCTTGTGCATGGTGCTTGTTACAAGTATGACAAGCTGCACAAAATTTTATTGTATAATTTATGTATCCATATGTTTGGAATATTTTATTTACTAACTGTACCATCCCCCCTGTTGAGACATGGCTCTGCCCATGGCTCAACAAAGCTGCATATTTAAATAAATTAGACGGTAATATTGTTTTTTTCCTTTGGAAATGTACAGTCCATTCTTAAAAATTGCACCTTGTTTTACCCAGTTTTGTTTTTCTGCTGTTGTAGTAAGCATTTGCATTGTTTTTAACATGTCTAAATGTAAAATTTCAAAGGGCTGTAATTTTTCATTAAAAAAAATAAAGTTCCTGAGTCTGAGGCTGCTTGCTTTGCAGCTGCATCAGCTCGTGCATTACCTTTTGAAATTTTATTCTGTTGTTTTGTATGAGCTACACATTTACAAATAGCTACTTTGGTAGGCAACTGAATAGATTTTAATAGCTCCAAAATAAATTGCGCATGATTAATAGGTTTTTCACTGGATGTAATCATTCCTCTATTTTTTTTTATTATTGTGCAAACACATGCACTGTAGAAAAAGCATACTGATTATCAATATATATGTTTACTTTTTTTTGCCTTTTACTAAAATACATGCTTTTGTCAAAATTACCAGTTTTGCTGCTTGAGCATACAAGTTGTGTGGCAAAGTTTGTGCTTCTAAATTTTTAGTGTCTGTAACTACTGCATACCCCACCAGATTTTTTTCTGTAGGACCCCTTCTGCATGAGCCATTCACGTAATATGTCACCTCAGCATTATTCAAGGGCATATCTGTAAGATCTTGTCTAGGTAAAGCTAACTGTTTATATGAGGTTGACTCAGCAGTATGGTCATACATGAAAGATGTCTAGCAGGAGAAAGGTATGCAACTTTTTCTTGTGGCAGAATTATTGCAACTGCATGAGGCATTCTCAATGTGAGAGGGTGGAATAACACCATTGAGGCTGAAGCCTGTACTGCCATTGCTGCTGCAACTACTGCTTGTACACAGTGAGGCAAAGATTGCACCACTGGGTCTAACTGTAATGAATAGTAAGCTATGGGGCATTGCTTATCCCCATGTTGTTGCTTTAATACTGATGTCATGTACCATTGCTTACAATCTATGGTCTAAAAAAAACGTTTGTGATAACTTGGAAGTCTTAAAACTAATGAAGAAGCTATTAACTGCTTCAACCTGCAGAAAGCCATTTTGCTTTTGTTTTCATTGTAAAATAATTTGGTACCCAGTTCCAACAAAAATTAGTTGTACCTAGGAAAGACATTATTTCTTTTTAGTTGTTGGTTTGGGTGCTTGCAAAATTGCTGTTTTTTTCCCTTTCTCTTTCCCACTATTTAGTATTTTACCTTTACTGAATATCACATATTCCAGGTATCTAACCTGTGTTTTTTTTCCCAAAGTTTGTAACTTACTCTTGTTTACTTTGTGTCCTTGTATTACTAAAAATTTTAACAATGCTACTGTATTCACCCTGCACTGCTGCTGGGTGCTGCTAGCAAGATGTCATTTACATAAAGTAAAATTTGACTACCTTCTGGTGGGGTAGACCCTGCCAGATTGCTAGCCATTTTTGTGCAAATATTATTGGGCTCTCACAATATCCCTGTGGTAGTCGTGTATATGTATACCTTTTACCCTGAAATGTAAATGCAAACCAATATTGACTATCAGGATGTATAGGTATTGAAAAGAAAGCATTGCTTATATCTACCACAGTAAAATACTTTTGTTGTGGCTTTAAATCATTTAACAAGGTATGTGGGTCTGGCACCGTAGGTGCTTTAGGTATTACTGCATTATTCACAGCTTATAAATCTTGTACCATCTGCCATTCCCCGTTTGCCTTTCTTTAACAGGAAATAGGGGTGTATCACATGGTGAATCAGGAGATTCTACCAGTACTCCTTTTTTGAGTAATGCTGCTTATTATAGGCTTAATTTTTACTTTTGCATTTTTTTTCAAAATGTATTGTTTTTTTTTGTGGTCTAAAAGCTGACTTTGGGGTAATTGTAACTGGTCCTGCTGCTTGAATAAGCCCTACATTTAACTTGCCTGTTGACCACAGAGTTGTTGGAATTTTACACAAGGCCTTTTCTTTTTTTCTTTTAATAAAAATGCTAATCAGCTGTCCTTACTAGATTGCAAGTGTACAGCTGTATGTGTCTGTGTCAACCAATTTAGTTTTGTTTTTATATCCCTTGTCCTGACATTTTTAAATCAGTCTGTTTTCCCATTTTGTTACCTTTTTTTTCTAAGTCTGCCCATTTAAAACTTTTGTATTTTGTCAAGCTGACATGTGGCAGTCTATTGGACTTATACAATCTCATGAACTCCTGAGGTAATGAACAGCTTACTACACTGTTTCCCTCAGTATCCCAGCATAAAGTTTGTAATATTAATTTGTCAGCAGGATTTTTACTTATATTTTTATTAGGTCCTGGTGTGCTACAGTAGTATGGAGTACAATGTAACAAGTGCTGCTGATCAGTGTCAAGGGAGGGTACCTTACTGATGGCTACGTTTATCAGTTCTTTGGTTACTGCCCCTGGACCAATCATAACTAGGTCCTGGCTGTACCAATAATAGGCTTCACCCTCTGATCACACCACAAGAGCATTCATTTGTCTTTGTGCTTCCATACCCTGCATGGTAGGAACTACTGCTATGCCAAATATCTGCACAAGGTCTTTTCCCAGTAAGTTTACTGGATATTTTTGCAGAAACTACAATTTTACTTTTCTGAGTCATACCTGAAACAGGGTCAGTTATTGCTATATTATGGGAAAGTGGTTCCCTGTATAGCTGTCTATTTGCTGCTTTTACTAATATATAATTAGGTGATTTAGAATGTTTTGGTAACTTGGAGGGTGTATCAAAGTCCGTGACGCTCCTGAGTCACACAGGAATTTGACCTTTCTTCCCTCCACCAGAAGTGTTACTTCTGGTTTTGTATTTGCTAGGTAGAGCTCCAGGCTCAACAATGCTAAATCTAAAATTTTATTTTCATTTTTATTCTTTACATCTGTTTGTACTTCCTCTATTCCCTCTACTACATTCACATTTTTTTTTTGTTTATTAACCTTTCCTGATGATTTTTGGTTATTATCACTATTATATAGTCAGTCCACATCTCCTTTATCTTCTGTTATTGCTTTCTTATTTTGTTTATAGTCCCTAGCTAGATGCCCTTTTTACCTGACTGTAATACAAATACTTCAGCTCCGTCTTCAACAGTGAAGACTTGTGCCCTTTTTTTTCTTTTTACTATTAAGGTGTCTTTCAGTACGTCTAGCATACTCAAGTAAGGCTTGCAGCCTGCTTGTTCAGTGATTTATTATATGCCTTGTAATAAAACTACTAACAGAGGCAATGCAACCTTTTAAAATGTATATATATATTTTTTAATTGTTATTTTAAGCATTTTAATAATCTAGCATAATATCCATCTACTGTCTCATTTTCCTGCTGTATGCATTAATTAATGCAAGTCCAGTCTGCTCTAAGTTTTCATTTTTCAGAGATTCTGTCTGTTAGACCTTTCACTCTGTTGTCTAAAAATGTTTCAGAATTTTTAAGCTTCTGTTTTTCTTTTGCCTGACGCCTGCATCAGATTAAAGCTTGTTTAAGGAGTTTAACTAGTGAAAGTTTATCTAGTTTACTATCAAATTTATAGTTGTTAACACATTTTGCAAAATATCTCACATTATTTGCTTACTGTAATTGCATATGCTTCACATTATCCGTTAGGCGGATCTCGTGATCTCTTAGTGCACTGATTTCCCATGTCTTAAAAAGACTGTTACGTAACCCTTCTCTTGTACCACGTGGTATCTTATTTCCCCATATCCACAGTAGTGTCTAGAATGACTGTTTACTTTGCTTTGTTATTCCCTGATCTATGACTCAAGATACAATACTTTGACTCTCTCTCTCCCTGCTATCACAAACCTTAGCAATAGCACAGTGTAACCTGGTCCCTGATCTAAAACAAAGACAAAGAGGGAAATTCTTCTTACCTGAGCCTCCTGCTCTTATTGTTTCTCCTTGGGGCCCAGTCTTCCGCTTTTCAGCCACAGATCAGAAAGTGGACAGCCTCTTTACATACAACAATTCAGTCGGAGGTCTTTTCACTTTAAGAAGAACCATTCTTTTCGGCAGCTTCTCCTGCGTAGATTTATTAGCACTTATGCACTCTGTGACCTGCAGCTTACCAAGGGAATTCCGGTCCGAAGGACCAAAATGTTAAATAAATTTGTTAGAGTCAGACTGTAAAAATCATTGAGTTATTCAAAAACAACGTCAATCAATAACAAACAATAATGCAGGTTTATTTCTACTATTATTCTAGTAAGACAGAATTAAATGCATTACATAACTTTGTTCTCTATTATGGATTTAAGTACATTTATTTCTAACTAAAGCACACATTTCTCCATATATTTGATCACACAACTTATATATGTTTGAATGTTTAAATACACATCTTCCTAAGCAGCACACATTGTAAATATATTTTTCTAGGCAGCATGTATGTAAATATATTTTCTAAGCAGCATGTATAGATTTTTCTAACAGTGGGTCAATGGCCATACCACTCTTTTGGAGACAGAGGAGTTGCTGGCCTCTCTTAAAGGCAGTATCACCTCCACAGAATCTCAAATTATGGTGCTGGATGTTGGGGCAGTGCTGGACAGGCCCTAGAGAGTTTCAAATTTGGATGTGCCAGGTGTATAATCCTATTTCATTGTATCAATTGCTGCAAGTTCTCTTTAACTTTTACCTAATCTAAATGTTATTAAATCTGTCTGGCATATGGTATATAGCTGCATCACTGGTCTAACAGGCATAACCATCTGCATAAGTTATTGCCAGAGGTACTACTTGTTATGATGTTTTTATAGTTGTAAAGATATCAGATGCATGTGCACTTGTTGTACTGGGTCCTACTTACACTTGTATATTTTTTTTGCATTGGTGTATTCACAGGTGATTCTTTATCCAGCAACAGCACCATAGAACTGTTTCCCTGGCCTGACATTGGAGGATCTGTATTCGCTGATAATGATGGGGGGATGGGAGGATCAGCTGGCACAGTTAAAGGGGGCAGACTGAGTGTATTTGACATAGGGAGTGTGAACATCACACCCCCTATACAGACCATCGTCACATATCTATACCTGTGGATACTCAGGCTACACAATCATCTGACAGAGGACAGGACAATGGGGAAACTACACATCAGGGTGGTGTGCTGGCTCCCAGCAGACAGATGTGTGAGTCTACCCCTAGTACTCATGAGCAGGGAGGTCAACACGGGAGTGAGGTGGTAATGGTGCTCGACGGAGACATAGCTACTGCCCTCTCCCTGAGGTTAAAGTGTCACTGGCTGTAATCTAACATATGTGCAAGAGCATTGTGGAGTTTCAGGCTATTGGCACCACAGCCATTGTAGAGATAGTAAGGCTGACCGAGTGCATGCCCCATATGTGTGATTCCTTGAATAGACTGAATCATACACTGGACTTTGCAATATCTTCTCTGAGTCATCTGGAAGTGATAATAGGCCATCGTCAGAGAGAGTCAAATGCTACATCCACAGATGTTAGCCAGCATGGTCATAACCATGTAAGATCCCAGGCCCATTGTGCCAGCACTTCCACAGCAAAATCTATTGTGAAGGTGTTTACTCCCAGGAGAGATCATCCCCATGTTCATGGTCATTGTCATGATGACATATCTTCTAGCAGATGTAGTTTGAAGTCATGTAGCACACCAGCATCTAGCCAGGGTTGTGATACAGCTAGTGCATAGGATGCTGAACCCCTTTGCTGTGACTGAGCTAGACCTATCAAGTAGGCTGTGTTCCAATGCTGCGCCAACTGTTGAAGCTGTGTCCCTATAGACTCATACACACACAGACACATATGAACACACACAAACACACACACACACACACACACACATGCACCACCACAGCACCCAGCACATCACACACATCCAAAGACTCTTGACCTTCTCATCAATAACCCTCCCAAAACAGGTCTTGACATTTCTCAAAAAAACACTTTTTTCCTTTTACTTTTTTTACATATTAGCACTCACACTCATGCATGTACACTTCCTTGTGAAAGACATAAGATACATGCACACTTGTACTCCTTCTTTCACTTCTGCAAATTACAATAACTAAATCCTGCCCTTTTACATTGTTGCTTCGGTTGCTTATGGCTGATGCACAGTTTGGCTAGTGTATGCATGTGTATGCATAGCCTAGTGTTATTTTTGCATGTATATTTTTTTCTGTAGTGTATCTGCTGCCTCTTTACTATTGCCCACTGCATACTGTGCCTGCCTCTAGCTGCCACAATCTTCTCTTACTGCTGGCTCCTCCACTGATCCCTTGTCTTTCTCATCTTCCACTGTCTATTGTGCTGGGAGCTGTTGGCCATGCAAGAGCACACCATGCTGTAACTGCTTTTGAAGTATAATATCGTGCACCACTGCACACACAGTCAGTATTTTAGCACACTTGGCCATGTCACACTGCAGGGTACCAACAGACGAATTCATACAGAGAAAGCGTGCCATCAGTATCCCAAACACACACTTAGCAATGTTTCTTGTATATTTTCAGTGCACATCTGTGCCCCTAGTTTGTTTTATTGTGTGGATTTCTGATAGGTGCCATAATCCAGATTTCCAGGGCATATTCAGCATTGCCAAAATGATCCCCCTGTAGGTAGTCATTTCCTCGCAAACTACTGATATAGGGCACATATGTTGGTGTCATAAAAGCTCACTGGGTTGCCTGCATACACTACTGCAGTTCCTACTCTGAATATCCCCTCCTTCTCCCCTCCTTCTCACTGCACCAGTTGAGGCTTTTATTTCAGAGTGGGTACAGCCTATGACCCCCCCCCAGTACCTCAGTGAAATGGGCGGTATTATAGAACTCCTGCAGTCGTGTTTACTATCTCATTTGGGGTATGTGGGAACCATATATGCTCCTCTTACATGCTGAAGCATGGCATTGCAAAACCAATGGAGTATTCCTGAGGCAGAGCATGAGATACCCTACTGTATCCCCAGTAGATCACTATTACACATAATGCCATATATATCTTTATATCCACTGGGATAGGTACTGCACAAATCCCATGGGACTACAGACAAGGCCAACACATTTTCACAAATTTGTTGTATGGTGTCTCTATCAACATGGCACTGGTCTATAATGTTGGTGTCATGGAGGCCATGAAATGTTAAGTTTGGTTGGATGACTCAGTATCACTGGGGGTGACATTGCACACAATCTGGCACAATAGCTACAATGAGAGCCTCCTGCATATACACATTTACTATGGCTGGGACAGCCTCTAGGATGGCTCCATCTGAGCTAGGGCATATGACCAAGTTGAAATATACAGCGGTAGCAGGCCCATTGTGCAGTATTTCAACATTTTTGAATCACTCCAACATTTTGTTTTGCCTCATTATCATCCATGGCACCTCATTATAAGTCATTAGCATATAGTATGGATGATCACATTATTGGACTAGCCACATCATGTTGATTGGTTTTCTGAATCACACACATTCTGCTCATCATGCCAATTTGCTTAGCATAATGTGGCAACATTTTCAGAATGTGGCCCAGAATCTTCAGGAAAGTAAAGAACATGAACTATGAGATGACTAGTTAAGATAAGAGAGTTGTTTTACATAAAGGTATGGAAAGTAAATGCATTTAGAGGCTGACGAGAGGTATTGAGATTTTTTTTTATTAGGTTAATTCCATAAATGCTGTGGTATGTTACCATCAGCCCACAGAAAGAGGTACTCAAAGACCTTTGGAGATACTATAAAAGATGTATTTGGAGGAAAGAAGGACACTTAATAATGGTAGCATAAACACGAGTAAACAGGAGATGTGGGATATGTCCATTTAGTGGTATGCATCAGCAGTAAATTTGGACCAAAACTGCAGGAATGGAAAAGGACTGGTTAAGATGGGTCTGCTAAAAGAAAACTCTGAAAATATAGATTGTTGAATGTTTTGAAAAATTGAAAAAAATGGGGCAGGGTGCAGACAGTATTATAGGGAGAGTGTTAACTGTAGGAAATGCAAACAGATGGGGACTAAGCAACAGCTGGAAGGAGAAGCTAGAGTTCCTTATTGGGGAAAAGACTGGAAAAGCAGAGAGGTAAATTATACAAAGAATATAGTGCAGGAAGAAAATAAGAAACAGAGAGTTTGAGAGACAGAGATGCAAACAGTTTTAGGAGTCAATGGATATTTGGTACCATGGGAGGTGACTGGCTGTTGTATAAAGCATTACATGCACATGTAGTAGAGAAAATAGAAGATCATGAGGTCCAAAAAATCAAGTGTGACAGAGTCTGATAAACTCATTTAGCAAGACACAAGAAGGAGAAGGCAGTGCTAATGTACTTGCATCTCAGGGATTAGGATGCTAAGGCAACAGCATAGGGGCTGAGGAGATAGTTGGTAATAATAGTTCTATAAGGGGAAAGGAGCAATTTGTGGAACAGATGTAGAAGGTTGGTAATGAGCTTAAAACAGAAGGATTATTTTATGATTTGCACATGTCTTACACTGATGGTGTATGAAACACAAATGAGATCTGATATGGAACAGTTCATTGCTACAAATGCAAAGAGCTAGAAGTTGATGACCTCAAGATGTGGTCATTGTGCATGCAAGTGATACAATGTCCTGCAGTCAAGTAAAAAAAATGATATGAGAAAAGGTATACAGGTGTGCAGAATAGAATGGTTGATGTTTTTGTTTACATGAGCAGTAAACGGTGAAGGGGCACAGCACAGCAGCAACGTTTTTAGCAAAGCTGCTTCACAGCAAGAGGTTATTTTGGTTCATTACATAGCTGGGGTTCCTTCTATGTGGAGTCTGCATATCCTCCCTGTACTTCCATGAGTTTTTTCTCTAGGTACTCAGTCTTCCTGCTACCTCCAAAGGTAAGTATTAGTTTGACTGACACCTCAAAACTCTGTTTAAGTGTGAGTGTGGTGTGTGTGTGATTCAAAAGAATGACCTAGTAAACTACTTCCATTCCCCCCATGCCTAGCAAACTCCATGAATTGTGGAGGCTTTCATAAAATCCCTCTAGAAGCCGACTTCTAAGCCTGAATTGGTGGAAGAGGTGAAGAGAGACAGAAGGAGACTGAGATGCTGGTGATACTAATCATATCAAGATAGGGATAAAAGAAAATAGTAAAATGTAAATTGATTGAGTGTGTGCCAAGACTGAGGCAAAATATTTTTACAGGAATGGGTAAGGAAAATAGTAAGGGAAGAAGGCAAAGATTAATTTAGGGAAAAGGTGGGTGATATAAGAAGCAATTTAGGGTTTCATAATTAGAGTGAAACTATGACAATGAAGGACAAAGAATGATTTGAAAAACATGAACAATGATATATTGGTAGAGAAGGGGTGACACCATGGAGGTAGGAAAAATCATCAAGTATATTGTGAGTAATGTTTTGTTGGTAAGGGTGGATTCCCCAACAGTTGGTGCAGAAAAGATGGGTAGGGAAGGGGGTTATTTGGAGAGGGCTGACACTGGAGAAATGAGTATAAAAGAACAATCTATTAGCATGAGAGAATGAAGACCCATCAGTCAATTAAATTTAAGAGGTAGCAGAGTAGGAGCTGTTGAGGAGTAAGGAAAAAAACAGGGAAATGTATTGTATACAATGTTAAGACAGGGTGAGGATGAGATCATCAGATGGAAAAAGCACTAAGACACCTTAACATTAACATGACTGAGAAATATTCCAGCAAGTTGCATTATTGAATGGTAAGAGTACATTTAGTCAGACTTCAGTCACTATTGCACATAGTCCCATGATATTTTTGAAAGTATAGTAAGATGGCTGTCAAAGGAAAAAACTTCAAAGACCAATACACGTAAGGTTCAGTTAAGGCATATTTAAGTACTTGCCGCAAGGAGACAAAAACATGCAAATACAAATATCTGTCTAACTACTAACAGGAAGTATGCTTATTCTTATACTGTTTTACAAGACATGGCCTTCTATAGCTGACGTAATCAAACACAACTTTTAGCATTGTTCTACAGCAGATGTTACTCAGATTTTCTGCTGACATGACTAGATTTGTGAGAAACTTTTGAGGAAAAACAACCTGGCCTTGGTGGACACTAATTTGTTTACAGGCTTCTATTGTACAGTGTTACATTTCAAGGTACTCTTCTAACTCCGATACAAGCAAATGCTGATTGCAGTTCATATTTTCAAACAGGCTTTGTCCTAATTATCTATAGCTTCTACAGCTGTGTATTTTCTCACAGCACAAATGGAACTTCTTGTCTAAGCTTTATACAAGTAGTATTGTTCTATTCATTATTTTCCTAACATAAGCAGGAATCATCTGCTTCTCAGTAAATTTCCAAGACACAAGCAAGATTTTAGCTAACAATGCAAGGTCAGAAAGCATCTGCAGTTTGTACAGATTTATGTAGTATGAAATAGAATAAATGTGCTAACCCTTTTCAAGCTCTAAATGCACTAAGCATATTACTAATACACACATTAATACATATTTTTTCTGACAATGGCATATCTTTATATTTGTGTTAACCCATCAGTGATGCAGAAGCACAGAGTGATGCAATTGTATATTTATCTAATGCAAAATATTGTTTCGATTATTGAGCATGTTATGTTGTAGGGTTAATGAGACATGCACTCATGAGAAAAGCATATTTGTATGTACATTTTAAAAATCTTAATAAAATGAATATAGAAAAAAACATTTTTTTTGGAAAAAATCTAGAAAACTCCTTAGCCTAATGGAGTTTGTAAAGAGAGGTTTGCTCCTGTGTGGTTGTAAATAATAATATTATTTTTTTCATCAAAATACCCAAATCTTATGATGTCTGCTCTTAATTTTTGAGTTGGGTACTTTGGCTTGATTGCTCAAGATCTATCAGCTTCTATTAGATATAATAATTGTGGAATTCTCTGCAAAGAATTTTTGGAATCACTACTTCCTTCTTCTTTTACGATACCATACAGCTTTATGGAAATTTTCCTGGCCCTGTTCACTTGGTCATCCAGTCTTTCTAAACAAAAATTGGTTTTGCTTTAAAATGAAATTTTTATCTGCTTCACTTAAAAAAGTTCAGCATCAAACAGTCATTTTGATTTGGCTTAATTAATATTTTGAGCTCCTCATGCTAGAATTTATATAATAACCACAGTGATTATATTTGCCAAAAAGTTTCTGCACAATGATCAACAGCTGAGGAATTATTTTGGTTACTCATTGCTAACTACACGTTTAGATTTTCCTGGCATAGAACCCTGGAGGGGCCACTTATTTTCTTATTTTTGTAGGAAGAAGAAATTAAAAAGGCAGCAATATCTGTTTTGAATTATGCAGCTATTTCTTCTGTTGGCACTCAGTTGTACACACTTCAGATCTTGATTGATTACTGTCAACACTACTTCAAATTTTCCTTCATAGTTTTCCTTTGTGTACTGATTGTTCCTATTTCCTTTTTTACTCCGATTGCCTGCTCATCCTCTTATCTAACTGTCCAGTTATTTTCCCATGAGCAAAAGCTCATCACAGGAAACGAACCAGTCACCCAAGCAGCCATGGTGTGTGTGTGTGTGTGTGTGTGTGTGTGTGTGTGTGTGTGTGTGTGTGTGTGTGTGTGTGTGTGTGTGTGTGTGTGTGGTCCTAGATGTC
Source organism: Protopterus annectens (assembly GCF_019279795.1). Taxonomy (NCBI): domain Eukaryota; kingdom Metazoa; phylum Chordata; order Ceratodontiformes; family Protopteridae; genus Protopterus; species Protopterus annectens. The sequence continues at coordinate 515,038,732 of NC_056728.1, read as the reverse complement.
TCTCCATTCCTTACAGGGTGGGCATGCACTGTGCCATTACAGTTCCCTTAGAAAAGTAATGACATTTACAAAGTGTCACATGAGAAAAGCAATCATAACTGTCTCACGAGGAAAGCAATCACTTTTCCCAAATGAGCAACATAAAGTCTGTCTTCAGTAGTTGCTTAATGAAATTCTGAATGGTGTCTAGATGACAGCTATGCTTTAGAGGCTAGCACCATAGCACTTTTCCAGCATAATGAAATAGTAATTTCACAAATAATATAAATGTAAGAACACTTAGAAAGCTGTTATTTAACTAAAGAGCAAAACTGCACATTGATTAGTTCTAGAAGACCTGAAGCATAGCTCTCATCTCCTTAGTATGTTAACAAAATATATACAGGCACATCATCAAAAATGGGCTATCTTAGTACATACAGAAGTGTGCATTTAAAACTAAGACGAAAAGACAGATTGGTCTCTTTTTGCAGGTGGGCAAAACTGCTTGCTTTCAGAAATGTATAGCCATCATACTTCTCAGCTGTCCAGATTTTTACAGAATGTCCAGATTTTTACTTCATATTTTTGTTCTTTTCCTCATAACATTTGTGGTTTTCTGCCAAATCACTGAAGATTGAAGTCACTAAATAATTACACATATTTGAGTTTCAGACTTTATATCTTTCAAAAATGCATGCTACAAATCCTGTTATTCTAGCAACATTCTAAGTTTATAACAGCAATATTTAAAATCTAATCCTATTTTTGGGCCTTTGTCCCTCATTCTTTTAGGCCTTGTCCAGATTTCTTGCTTTTATAAGATGAGAGGTATACTAGCTACACCTAAACAAATATACTGACTCGTATGCTATGCTATTTAAGAGTAAAGGAAATACCACATCTTGCTGAAACACCAAGCATTCTTTTCATTTCTACACCCCAGGGGATTTAGGGTACAAATCTCCATTCAAAACAACATTTTTAGTGTTGAATTTGATATTTTCAGTATCAGCAATATATAGTATTAAGGCTTTAGTTTCGGTTTTACAGTGGCATTTAACAGAAAGCAACTGTGTGAGACTTTCCATTTTCATACTTGTGTTACACGTCAGACTACTCAGTGCTCAGATAAGAGCCATGAGCTCTGCTTTCTGTTTTGTCATTACAATCCATAACTACAAAATTTTCATGTCAGCACCAAACATTAGCACAATCCATAATCACAGGTCATAATCTATTCAGTTCTGCTTTCAAAGGCATTAAACATGACTTTGAGAATTCTTTCTCTTAATGTCTTTGGCCTCTGCTCTATCTCCAAGACATCCAGAAGTTTTCCTTTATAAAAAGAGTGAAGCTAGTCTCTTTTTCTTCAGGGAACTTAGTTATACATGTTAAAATATTCAAGCTTATTTAAAATGAGGTTTGACGTTTGTCATATCATCTCTATTTTTATGTGAAAAAAGGAATGTAGTGAAAGGAAAAATAAAACTCTTAGTAAAATCACCAGGCCTATTAGCACCAATCAGTTTTATTAAGTGTTTTATAATGGGTCTATATTACTTCATTGGGTCTATATTACTTCACCAAAGTTTTATTTCCGTGAATACCTAATCACTGACCCCTTTACTTCGAACATCCATTCATCGAATGGTCACATCAGTGAACGGTTTTCATAGGGAAGGAAATTACTTGTCCACCACAGTGATCATCACATACACACACTATGTTATATCAAACCTACATCCCCCCCCCCACTTATATATACCAACTCCAAGATTGTACTACAGTGGGGAAAAGGGCAAATGTCTAACGATGGCCATCTAACTCCATTCCCTATGAAAAGTGTCCGCTGATGTGAACATTCAGTGGCTGGATGTTCAATGTAAAGGGGTCAATGATTGGGTATTTATGGAAATAAAACCTCAATGAAGTAATATAGATCCTTTTATAACATACACACACACACACACACACACACATGTATATATATATATATATATATATATATATATATATATATATATACACACACACACACACACACACACACACACACACACACACACACACACACACACATATACACACACACACACACACACACATATATATATATATATATATATATATATATATATATATATATATATATATATATATATATATATATATATATATATATATATATATATATATATGTATGTATGTATGTGTGTGTGTGTGTGTGTGTGTGTGTGTGTGTGTGTGTGTGCTCTCTCTCTCTCTCTCTTTCACTCTCTCTCTGTCTGTAAATACATATTATATTTATACACATACACATTCCTTTGATCAAACGTTTTTGTTTACCTGTAAAACAGCTGGTATGTATTATAGAAAATCAGTTTAAATGTGTATGAAATTGAAATGCAGTGGGGATCAGGGAATTTGCCCTCTCCACACTGCAGTGTAACTGCAATCTCATAGTTGGGGGTATATAGTTAGCATGGGGTATGGGGTGCTATGGGGAATTGCCCCTACAAAAAATGCTGAACTTAGTTTTTTTTTCAGTTATCTTGTAGAAACACAACAGGCTATGTTAAATATGCAACCAGTCAGTGAAAGGAGGTGCTAAAATATTTTTTATATGGCTTGCAAGCCACTCCAATATAAATGCCAAGAAAACCCTATGGAAAGGAGCAATCACTGAAGTGCTGAGACCTGAAAGTGTCTGGCATACTATTGGAGAAGAGCAGAACATGCATATGAGTAGTGCAAAAGGTAAAGACATGTATGAATTAAATCTGAAAGGATGTCCACCAGCTGAGGCACCAAGACGAAAGAGAACTGTGTGATGCTGCAAAGAACTCTGCAGCAGTTAAACTTTGAATGTAGGAATCATGACCCGAGATCAACTTGATATGATTAAGGATGACATGAAAATAATTAGTGAGCTAAAATGGATGGAATGGGTCACTTTATATCCGATAACCATCAGCTCTTCTACTGTTGACAAGTATATTGCAGACAAAATGGAGTAACCCTCATAGTTAATAAAAGGGTGTCAAAATCAGTCCTCAGTTACAACCCAACCATGATAGAACAATCTCAATCTGACTACAGGGAAAGTGTGTCAGCATTACAGGGATAAATGTTTATGCTTCAACTACTGATACCAAAAATGATACAGTTGATTAGTTTTATGAGGATCTGCAGTATCTTTTGGCAATAAAACTAAATACAGATATCACATTCACTATAGTAGGTTTGAAATGATAAACCATACAGTCAAAGTAAAACTGGAACAGAGGACAGGTTTGGCCTTCTGTCCAAAATAAAGTGGGACATAAACTAATAGAATTCTGCCAAGATAATTTACTAGTCCTAGCAAACATTGTTTTCTACATCCTAAGAGAAAACTACAGTTGAATATCATTAGATGTTCAACAGTGAAATCAGACTGGCTACATATTTTTCAGTCATTAAAAAGACAAAAAACAAAGTAAAAACAACAGTAACAATAAGAGGAAGACCTAGAGCTGACTGTGGCTGAGAGCATCAGCTTCAAGTCGCAATGTCTAGAATATAATTAAAGAAAACAAGAGCCACATCCAGGCTTGCAAGAATACAAACTCAGCAATACACAAATAAGTGTCTAGTGGAGGTGGCGATTAGATTTAAGGAATTAGACATGATGGCTAAAGCATCTGCAGATCTATGGGCAGACGTTCATGATTTTGTTTAGAATGTCCTACCATGAACATTCGAAATAGAAAAGAAGATTGAGAAGGCAAAAATGGCTGACTGTGAAGGCTTTGCTGTGGTTGAGGAAGGAATTTATGAAAAAGGAAATGGAGATAGGGAAAATATGTCAAACTGCATGCAGGATTTCCAACAACAGCAAGAAGAGACAAAGATTCATTTTAAATGAGACTTGCAAAGAACTAGAAGAAGAGAGTAGAATGATAAAGATGAGATATTTTTCAAGAATATTGGAGATACTAAGGGAAACATACAATTAAAAATGGGAAAGATGAAAGATAAAAATGGGAGGGACCTAACAGAAGCAGGTGATATTAAGAAGGGGCAAGAATATACTGAACAGCTCTACAAGAATGACCCGAATATCACTGATTCACACAATGTTCCCTGCACAGAAAAATGAAATGCATCCTAGGAAGTCTTGCTTATAAAAAGACTGCAGGTAACAATTTAACTGAACTGTTAAAAAGCCAGCAAAATGATGCTGTTACAGTGCTAATTGGAATTCGCCAGCAGATTTAGAAAAATGGCAGCAGCAGCTGAATTATAAAACATTGATTAGTGTTCCAGTTCCAAAAAACAAACTTGCTAAAAAGTGCTCAAATTATTAAAAAAATTCAGATGTTTTCATGTGACACTAAGATAGTGAAGGTTTGCAAGGTGTTGGGGTTTGTAGTTGGTGTAGGGGTATAGAGTGTTATTTTGGGGGATGGACTTCACCAGGTGGTGAGCAGGTGGTGATCCAAGTGTGCTTGAGGTGTTCCTTCATGTGTTATTTACATGTGTCGTGAAATATATATATATATATATATATATATATATATATATATATATATATATATATATATATACATATATATATATATATATATATATATATATATATATATATATATATGGGTCTATATTAGAGCATCGAGGTTTAAAACCTTCAAATGTTCTAATATCGAACCCTATGGAGCGAAAGCTTAAAATATCGAAGCAACAGAAATCCGAAATCTTTCCTAGGGAAAGATTTTGGTTGTCCGTTTCTGTTGCTTCGGTATTTTCAGCACTGTGGTGGAAAGTTACGGGTCCGGTTCAGGTAAGTGTGCGATTGTGTGAATTGTGTGGGTGTGAGGGTTAGGGTGGGTTAGGTGAGTTACGGTTAGGTGGCAGGTTAGGGCGGGTTAGGTGAGTTAGGGTTAGGGAGCAGGTGAGGAGAGTGTGCGATAATGATGGACCTTAGTGTTAGTGTTTGGGTAAGTGGATAGTTAGTGGTGTGTGTTTAGTTTAGTGTAGGGTTAGTGGTAAGATTTTGTATGTGTGTGTGTGTGTGTGTGTGTGTGTGTGGATTGCTGTTTGTTTGGTGTGCTTGTGTTGCGTGTATGTGTTTTGGAACAGCAATTTTTTTCCCTGGGAAAAAAAAAAAATCGCTGTTCTGACAGTTCAAGATTATAAGCTTTCACTTACATAGGGTTGATTAATCACCGTTCACTTCTTTAAGCGGTCAGTGATCTAATATAGACCATATATATATATATATATATATATATATATATATATATATATATGTATATATAAGATATATGAGATATATAGGTACATACACATATACACGGACAAAAGGTATTAGTAGCCATACATATGTAGAAGTAGTGTGGACGTAATGGGTGCAAAGTATATCCCTCAGCCACAAGCCCTGTAACTGGTACCTGTGATGTGTAGTATGGCAACCATTCCCACAAAGGGAATACCTACATTACACATATACCCACTCACAATTCAAAGCACATGACACAACACACAGGTATATCTACACAGACAACCTTTATTTGTGTATTATACAATAATGTATGCCATTACTTACAGCACATAGAATTTGACTTATTTAATCAGTGAGGAATGCAAGGCCCACACAAAACAGTAGACGCAGACAGTGCGGATGTATAACATACTATGCTGTCCAGGCCAAGCCCTTCAATTCATACAACTGTAGCTATAGAATTTGCCATCAAGATAAGTAACAATAAACAATAAAATATGTAGTTCAGCAGCCTCCAGTTACACCCTGTAGTCAAGGCCTAGGGGGAAATGTATTACTTGTGGTAATGTCTATGTATCTGTCACATGTATGGACCCTGACCAACAAATGCTGTGGGAGTCCACAATATGACTGGGATGATAGCAGGAATGCTAGCAGTAAATAATGATAAGCCATTACCGAACAACCCCTAACCGTATCACAGCAGGACAAAGCCAGCCATATATGTGGAGGCCAGAGGCAGGAACACAGGGCCATACTCACAATATTGCTGTTACACACCTTGGAAATTGCTTTTGTTACAGGATTTGTTGCAACATACCCTTGTGCAGGAAGACATCAGGAACACAAATAGATGTAGCCATGTACTGATAGCATGCAACAGACAGATTGCCGGAGATATATCTAAGACAAGCCCTGTGTGGTGCACAGGCAAAAGTAAACAGACAATCCACTGGCCATTATGTGGATGGGCCCACAGTTGAGAGCTATGCAGACAGACTGCATTCCATCCTAAACTACTATGTACACACAAACACTGCAAGACCAGCAATATACAATGCATATAACAACACTACTCACTCTGTCTGTAGGTCTGGAGTCTCTTACCATTGTGTAGTTAGCCTGTGTCTGCAAGTCCTGCTGTAAGAGGTACTGCAACCTGCCGTCTGTAACACTGCTTCTCACATACAGGAAGGATGTCCTCCATACTGGAAAGGTTAAGGGACAACGCCCACATGAGTCAGCAATTTATAGTACTGTGTTGCCATGACAGTGGATAACTGAATCACTACACAGCAGGCTGCATGCAGTTAGCAACTGCTGCACACTGATTGGTGCAGAGCCCATCACCTGATCATGTGCATCACCTAGAAAAGCCATGCTGCAATCCATTCATACAAAAAAAAAAAAAAGAGAGAAAGAGAAACACACACACACACACACACAGTGGGAAAAAAAACTAAAAGCCAAAACAGGAAAGGAGTCACACCCATCCTAAAAACAAAAAGGAATGTAAAACATAACTGTATGTAATTGAATGTAGCATGTGGAATAGATTAATGGGATATATGATGTTGAATGTTTGATATGTGCCATCTGTAGTTGTCCTTGTAATGATGTTCTGCTGAACAACTGCTCTGGACAATACTGTCTGTCCTTGTAGGCTGGGGACATACCTGCCACCTGTGCAGATCAGCAATGAATGACAAAGATGTCAGCCATAATATCTGTGTGTGTTATGTTAGTGTGGGCAATGGCTGGTGGTGGAAGTACTGCTGTCATGATAGACACATAGGTGTCAGAGCACACCACTTGCAGGATAGTCATGTTAATGTGGAATGTAGCATGCACAAATGACATAGGTGTACAATAGGCATACCAGCAATCTCACACCATATATACCACCCTAATGTTAGTCTGTGTTCACATGTGACACCTGCCTGTGTTGCAGCAAGGCAGAACAGTGCAGCTGTGAATGAAAGACAGTTACAGAATGTGGACCAGATGTCTGTATGCACCCCACATATAGATAAATATCTGTGTGATACAGAATGTGATGTGTATGCCTACAGATGCACAGACACTCATATAGATATAGGTATAGCAATAGCGTACAACATATATCCACTCTTATATGTACATATATATATATATATATATATATGTATATATATATATATATATATATATATATATATATATATATATATATATATATATATATATATATATATATATATATATATATATATATATACTTGGTACAATACAATATATGTCCCAATGGTAATTAAGCAGCCGACATAACAATTGAATTGTGTGAATGGTTTGCTGTAGCTGATATGGTGGGGGACAAATATGTGTATTAAGAACTATGGTAACCCTGCTGTATGGGTGGCTCAGACCTGTTTCCATCTTTATGTCTTCCAGGGAACATGGCACACAGTCATTTGCCCTCATACAGTGCCACTGAGACTGAGGTTATTATTGACCATCTGGTATAGCACTATAAACAGCTGTTTGGGTGGACAGCCCATGACCAGCAGGAGAGGACCGCCCTGTGGAAGGAGCTAGTCTACAGGGTCAATGATGTTGGACTGCATAACCTCAGCTATGAGCAGGTCCAGCATCATTGCATCGACCTGCTTCGCCATGTATGTTGGCGTGCAGCTGCTGTACAGGGGGACCACCTCGCAATGGGGGGGGGGCAACCCACCAATCTACCCCTCATCAGTGGTGTGGAGGAGCTTCTCAGCAACCTTGTGGCACCTGCCTGCCTGCAGCAACAACACCTGACAGGGCACATTGTGGAGGTGGGTGCCATTGACACACCGGCTGAGGAGCGTGCAGGTAAGGCCCTAGGGCACATCGGCACACCACTCTCGTGTATGCATCTGCATCTGTACAGGTACATCATGCAAATCTGAGATGTCATATACATAGTCTGTTGCTGTGTAATAGTAATAAACAGTTGTGTATAAGCTGTAATATTGTAGAATTCTACTGTGTATGTAATGTAATGCTGTACTCACCTTTTACGAATGCCACATCTGTGGCCACTGACATCAACTTTATCACACTCCTATGTAGGTCCCTTCAGGATACCACTATGGCAGCAGCCCGTAGCCGGTGAGTATGGTTCATGTTCATGCATGATAATACACTGGGCATGTAATAGCTATGGGATATCCCATGTACACATCTAACACACCTACCCATACTGCATGCTGTACACGTTCATGTTTTGTTGCTGTGAAATGCACTGCATTACAGCAGAGACCATGCTGGGGTATCGGAAGGTACAACAGACACATGCAAGATAACTAACATCCTGTCAATGTGCAATGTGTCCACAAGGATGTGAAGTAATGGCAGAACACACAGCCTACAGAAGGGACATGTGTGGATCAACACCACCATGGCTGCAGCTGCACACAATCAGGTTAAGTAAATGTAGCAGACGTAACCTGGACACCACAGCACTCATGACAGCAGTGTGTGCACTCCAAGGGATGTGCACATGAGTAGACCTTGCAACCATGCAGAGGTCTGGGACATATGTAGGGCACCCCCCCAACAGCCATGGCAAGGTCCATTGGTTGTCAGTGCAATAGTCTTGTAATGGTCATACATGCACTGCTGATGTTGTGATCTGTAACGCAGACATCAGGCATTCACAAATGATATCTGTTCACATATCATCCCAGGCACGAGTTGCTATAACACATAGGGACTGTGAGCAGTGGAGCTGGCATAACCGACACATTACTACATATGCAGCAATGTTTTGTACACCTGCAAGGTATGGTGCACAGTACAAGGCAGGATGCAGAACAGGTCCACAGTAACTCTTTGTACATGGGTGTAGTGTTAACAAGGGGAAAGGCCATTGCATACCAACACAACCCATGACTCACACACATGTATACTGCTGCTAGCATGAAGTCACTATAGTTGCATTGCATGCTGTTGTGCACCATATGTAATGCATGTTGACAGAAGGGTAATGAGAGGACTGTGTGTACAAATGTTGCACAAAACCACATGTAGGACTGTGGAGTGTGTGTGTGTGTGTGTGTGTGTGTGTGTGTGTGTGTGTGTGTGTGTGTATGTGAGTGTGTGTGTGTGTGTGTGTGTGTGTGTGTGTGTTTGTGTGTGTGTGTGTGTGTGTGTGTGTGTGTGTGTGTGTTGATTGTGTCTGTAAGTGCAATCTAGTGGAGTGTGGACGATGCATGTCAGATGTGTGTGTACATGTGTGTCTGTGTGTGTGGGTTTCCATGTATGCACAGGTGATAGTGGGATTGACAACATGGCAGTACTTCCCTTGGAATTGTGCTGTACATGTACATGGAGTGAGACATGGGACACCAGGACAACCTGTCTAATATGTGAACACAGGACAGCTGATAGCATAACAAGTTCTGTAGCATGGAACATGCATTGGGAGGGGAAGTACATACCAGGTATACACATCACATTGCTAGCAGCAGATAGATAACTGGCTACCCACATATGCAGCACTTCAAATGCAATGGGGAATTACCACAGAACAACAGTGAGTGTATCCAGGTAGTACTGTTGTCCGCATGATGGGTCGCTTGTGCAGCAGATGTGGCATGGACTGAGCAAGACTGTAGTGTGAGACTCTGGTGTGTGACATATGTAGTGAATGTGGCAGCCCCAACCATATAGCGGCCATGTACATGTACACCATTACTGCCCATACACAGTGTAATACGGGATTACAGCAGTTAGGCCATGTACAACCTACTCCACCCAAGTCAGGGAGGTGATGGAGTATCAGGTCAGGTGTTGTGATCACACGTGTAGGCATGGAGAGGAATGATATGTTAATGGGTAGTAGTAATGAGTGTATATTAGCAAGTGCCATGCAGGATGGGGAACATATGTAACTGAATGTGGGACTGTCTGTAAACCCAGGGGAAAGTGAGGTAGTAAGGTGGACTGTCAGTGTGAGTATGTGGGAGTGTGTGTACTGTTATGTAATGCTGTACAGGTCTTAAAGTGTGTATTTGTTTCCCCCACAGGTGGCAAGGTGGGTCAGGGTCTCTCCTGCATGTAAACTGAGGTAGGTGTCCCTACAGACACCAATGATGATGATGGTACAGGTGAGGCACAGGTGAGGTTGTCAGAGGCCGATACTGCGCCAACATGTGTCATCACCCTCCTAGTCACCCCAAGCCCACACACAGTTACAGTGTCCCTGCAAACTCCATCACATGTGGCCATAGCAGAGGGACAGTTGGCAGTTGGTGGCAATGACCAGGAAAGTGTGGTGTCCATGCCAACTGTGTTGGATCACAGTCAGCATAGCCAGATGTCTAGAAGGTCACCACATCAGCAGATGTACCATGGTACTCGTGAGGGGACCACAGGACATCATGCCTCTGGCAGAGGCGCCACAACTGGTACCACTAGGAGCATGTTTCAGGCCATAATGGAGGCACAAACACTTATGGAAATGCACACCAGTCAGAGCCTGAAGTTGCAGAGGTCTGCTTTTGCAGCTGTAAGTGGCAACCTCCATGAACTCGCTGTTGCCCTCCGTGATTATACCGAGGTCATGGATAGATGGTGGGGTGAGATCGCGGGCCTCCTTGACTGTGGTATGTCTGTGCTTGAACATGTGGTGGGAGTGGTGTGACGGCCACGTGGATGTAGGCCAGAAACACCAGCAGCTGGCGGTCAAAATGGATGTGCCAGGATGCCCAGCTGTTCCCGTAGTGGCAGTACCAGCTCCAGCACTCTACAGGAGCTGCTGTCCACACCATACCACAGCAGGCCTCATGCATGTGGCTCTGGCCAGTCCCAGGTGGGACATGGTTCCAGTGGACATATGTCATCATCAGGGGAGAGTAGCAACTCAAGGTCTGTACCTGCACGTGCAGGTCTGGACCTGCATGTGCCCATGGAACCCCTGGCAGGCACAGTCAGCATGTCTGTGGCCAGAGGCAGTGAACTGTACACCCTGCCAGGTATGTTGTGCAGCTGTCCAACATCACCCGTATATGGCAGCCACATGGCAGAACTGTGTGCATGCATAACCACACACTATGCAACCATACCTAGGGCAACCCCATACTGACACACACCACATCACCACCTCACAATCTCACCCACACACATGGTGACACATATTTGGACCACCCGCAGCTTCTGGCACACCAGTAACACACCCTGTGCATACGATGATAACTGTGCCACATCCCTGTCATCCATAACATCGATGCAGGGACAGGCTAATATGGTTCTGAAGCACACGGTGACCGTAATAGAGTGCTGCAATATACTGCAGTGTAAGATGTTGTCAGGGGTAATGTGTAATGCATACATGTCAGGTAGTGTAGCCATGCAGCTATGATGCATCTCAGCTGTTTGTAACACCGATTGTTATCCCCATACTGTTATCCATTTGTAATGTAGGCATACATGTGTCAGCAGGAGGAAGGTCTGCAGTCATATTCCACAATGGTACGGCACTGTGGTGACACAATGGCCGTGACATATCTGGTGTACAGTTGCACACATGTCACAGGTATGTATAACAGTTATTGCCCATGCAACGTTGACCAGTGGCCTGCTGGTACAGGTATAATCTGCACCCTTATGTCAACCCGTCCACATTCCCACACATTCTTACTTGGAGACACTGTGTCTAAACCCCTACCCAGGTATGTAGTGCTACTGAACTGTGTGGCTGTCATTGCACACATGACACCATCTGTAGGGTGAGGTGTATACCAGGTCACATGTTACATGCCGAACATCTACAGACACGTACAATATGATAATTGGGGATGTAATGCTTGTATATGGAGAATACATAGTGTGTCATACCATCATATACACATTGACTGACAGATAACAGGTAGGCACACATCTTAAAGACATGGGTATATTGCTGCTAACTAACTAGTCTGTGTGTCCAATGTGTCACAGGTAGGCTGCACACAGCACATGTGTAACTCGGCTGCTCCTGTTATCTGTTACCTGTATGGGTGATGGTGACAGTGGCCACCAGAGGGTGGTATGTGGGTAATATAGCAGGTGTGCCATGGTGTAAAGACAGTGTACACAGCACCTACATCCCCCAGTGGATATTGCGCACACTGGAACCCATCTTGGTACTCTGACATACCCACTATCACACATTGGCCAGAATGCCAAAACAACTCATTGCATATCACAACAGTGGTACCACAGGGATATGCATGTAATGCACACACCACAGGTATAGTAGGGTGTTGTATTGCACTGCCACACTTATGGGTGACAACAACAATATCTGAACTACTGTGTGGCAATATGTATTGTAATAGGAGTATGTGGCCTCGGAATGGTGTACCCTACAGATATGCAGACATGCACACATACACACATGTGACAGACCACAATGGGATTTCCATGCCTACCGACCCATTTGTACAACATTGTTGTGCTGGTACTGCAAGACACATGTAGCTGTTAGGGAGTGGAGTGTAACAGGCTACATGTCATGTCCAATACAGCAGTGGCCACATCTGACTATGGCAATGGGAGTGGTGGTGGTTGTGAAGGCAGTCATGGACTTTCCAACTACAGGTGTACTAACACACAAACAATGCTATCCTCAGTAATGCACATGTACACGTGTCAATATTGTGGTGCATTGCTGCAGGTGGTCATAGCTGCATACCTGGCTGTTGTCCATGGAGCGACTCAATGTGTAGGGGGTGTGTATACATTGGTATCATGCCACCTGCCATGTGGCAGCAGGCAATCTATTGACAGACACCATGTTAGTATCAGGCAGGGTGAGAGTGACATGCATCAGGCAATCCTCTGGGTGCCTTCTACACATAGCCACCAAGGTGATCCAGTCGACATGTATGCAACATGTTGTACAACATGTGGTTAGTGTCTGTGATGGAGACCTGCACCCAAGCATATTCAGTAGACTGTGGTAGTGTTGTGTAGTGTAGGTGCCGGTGGCATATGGCCCATACAGGGTGATGTCTCCTATATGTGACAGGTAGTACACAGCTGGCCACACATGTTGGTGTCTATCAAGCTTAGGTTGCCTGTGCATATCCCAGCTGGAGATCTGCCATTTGCACATCTGTAGAGGGACTGACAGACACCAGTTTGGCGAGTAGCTATGCAGTAGGATGAATGTGTCAACAGATGGATGTTTGACAATAATGAGTATGCCATTACTACATGTTGTAAGCCCTCACTAATGTGCTGTGCCGATGGTACTCCACAGTTATATTCCACATGTCTGAGTATCATCCAGTAGGGCATATATATGGTAACACAGCTCACTCACCAGGTACATGACAGTGAGCCCTCAGAGTGCAGCTATGCCCGCAGGTGTGCTTGTTGTCAGTAGTAATGTTAGCACTGCACCCTTCCCCGGGACAGCACTGTCGACAGTACTACTGCCATGTTACACTGCATGCCTGTGTGACAGCATGTACCCTGGGTTGCTACCCCTGCATATCACACATTCACATGGATAACAGTGCTGTGCAGGCCTCATATACTTGTGTGTCTCAGACATGACACTCAATACCCTTTGATACAGTAATGAGAGCACATAGACACATGTACTGTACATGGCAGTACATACACAGTACAGATGCCATTTTCCAGGGTTTGACATAGCCTCTGTGTAGACAGTATGCCACAGAGTATAGCTGGAGGATGTCTAGATGGTCATAATAGGGCATATGTTTGATGGCTGTGATTCATATAGTGAGGTATTTCCACTGCCTTCCCAGCTGTTGCAGCTGTCCTGTGAGGTACATACAAAATGTGTCGCTGTACTCTAAACAGGGTGTAATGAGGGATGAGTACAGTGGGACATGCACCCCCTTTTCTCTGGATGTAAAGCCCTCGGTGATGAGGTGTGCCACATAGGAGGATTTTCTTACTGTTGTGGCTATGTGGTTAATGAAGGTGAGACCATTGTCCACCTGTGTCCCATGTCTGTCAGCACACTGTCAGTGTTTAGTGTACTGACACCTATGTGGTACTTCATGGGTACACAGTATGTCCAAAGGGGATAACTATACATTACATGCCATTATGCTTGAGCCCATGGCTCTGGCACCAAGCATCTGTGTCTGTAAAGCCATGTTGTAGAATATCCACATCATTTGGGGATCCAATAATGACTCCCAGTTTGCGGCCATCTGTGAACTTTGTCAGCCAGAGTTTAGTAGTGTAGACCTGTACTTCAGGGAAGTAGATGGCAAACAAGAGGTGTGCCAGGACCGACCCTGGCATACTCAAATTAGTCAATTGTCTGGAGCAGGGATTGGACATGACTACGTTTACAGTCTGGGTTCTGTCGGTAAGTCATTTGGCAACCCATTGAGTGACACAGGTGTTTATGGCCAGCTCTGTATGTTTAACTATGTCTCTAGAGTGGGAGATGTTGCTGAAGGCCTTGGCAGAGTCCAGATAGGCTGTGTGCACCACCTTACCTTACTCCACAGCTCCGGGGACTGAATCAAAGTAGTCAAACAGGGTCAGGAGACAAGATCAGCCCTGCATGAGCCCAACCAGGGTGGAGTCCAGTGTTTACTGGTTGCCACTGTCTTTGTTAATGAGTTGCATGATAATGCATTCCATGCCCTTGCAGATTAGGGTCATCAGACTGATGGGATGGTAGTTACCAGGATCCAAGGTGGATTTCCCCTTGTGGAGTGTGATAACTGTAGCTGTGCACCTCTCAGTGGGATAGACGCCTGAGGTAAGGCTATGATGACACATGGCACTTAGGTGAGATGCAGGGTTAAGTAGTAGTTCATGTACTACATAGTTTGGGATTTCATCTGTTCCCATGGCTGCTGTATTCCTAGCAGTGGAGTCAGTGTATTCTGCCTGTGTGGTCGTGGTCATGATTACTGGAATTTAGCAAACTTTTGTTACCGAGATGTGCCCTTTTGAGGGTGAGGGAGGCTGAATGTGGCATAACTCGGTCTGCCCAGATATTGGAACACTCCTTTGAATCAGTATCTTTAATGCCAATCTGCTGTAGCACAGAGCAATTCTGAGCATTGTGGTATAGATCCTGGACATAACTATAGAATGCCTTGTGGTTGTCTTTGGAATATATGGCTATAATATTTATGTAACAAGCTGTGGCAGCTTTTGAGGGATAGCAGCATCTGAGACTGGTAAGGGAGCAGTTTCCATTTTGGGATTATCCTGTTAACTGCAACAGTGTCTTCCTTCTGTTGTATAGACTGTTCATGGCAGTGGAGCACAAGACTGGCTTCCTTGTTTGGTGGACAGTATTTTGGGTCTATGTGGGATGGTGCAATGCATGCATGAGTAGGTGTGCCCACACAGTGCCTTAGTGTAGGAATCACCAGTTGTAAGTTCAGCTTCCATCTCCATGGGTGTCATGAGGTTTGTCACATCTGGCTTGAGTAGCATGGTGTAGGCTTTGCAGAAGGTATTCATGGAGGATCCTTACTGTTGGGTGGGGGTGGGATGTGGATGTCAATGGTGATTACCTAATGGTCAGACCTGACCTATGAGGGGTGGCCACTGGTGTGGGCCATCTGACACCGATATTGGACATGACCAGGTCTATGATATTGGAGACCCTGATTGTACAATGGACTAGTTGACCCAGGGGTTTGGACTGTATATGTTCCCAGAACCATTGGTAAAGGGTGGTGGTACACAAGGTGATTTCCAAGTTAATGGCAGAGTATTTGGAATCAACCAGTATTATGGTGTTTGATTGTATCTTAATATTGTCCAGTATGTGTATAATGGTGTAGTGAGAACCTTGGACCATAGAGAGGGATCAGAAGGCAGCTGCAATTTGGATTGCAGTCTTACATAGTGTCAGTTGCATTTGGTGATTCCCAGATGCATTGTGTTTGACACTAGGCTGGAGGAGTGAATGACCTTGGTGAATATGGACACTCCTCCACCTGTAGTGTTGTGGCCTTGGTTTGTTGCCCGACATGTGTGATAAGGGTTGTAGCCAGGTATTACAGGTGTGCTCTCTGGAGCACTGCACCAAGTCCCAGGTACTGCACATATATTGATGTTCCCCATTTGTATGTGTGGTTCTGGAGAGTG
This sequence comes from Protopterus annectens, assembly GCF_019279795.1. Lineage (NCBI taxonomy): Eukaryota > Metazoa > Chordata > Ceratodontiformes > Protopteridae > Protopterus > Protopterus annectens. The sequence continues at coordinate 515,022,378 of NC_056728.1, read as the reverse complement.
CCTGTTTAGGTTTAGATGTCCAACATTGAGTCGCATTACCGGCAGTTTTTCATGCTTGCATCTGTTACAGTGGTGGATTTGTCCTTTGAACCTTGCCTAGGTTAGGTGCTATAGGGTTGTCAGGAGGTGTAGCCAGTAACCTGAATCCCAGGGGCAACATGTGCAGTCCATCTCTGCCAGAGCATCATGGTCTGTACATCATGTCACCCCAGGCAGAGAGATAACAGATCCCCTTTGAATGACAGCAGATGCATAGCCACTTGTTGAAGTCAGTGCTGTGTGTATGTATATGTGTGGTATTTATATGTGTGTCTATATATATATATATATATATATATATATATATATATATATATATATATATATCCCCCCATATATGTATGTGGATATGTTTATGGCCATATATGTATGTGGATATGTATATGTGTATATATCTACATAGATATGTGGATATATGTGCACATATATCAGTTTACCATATGTCTGGAACATGGAGTAGAGTCTGACCTCACTACCAATAGTCCCAACACCATAGTGCAAGGGGATACCATGGATGTATTGCGGGTATATATGTAGACTGTTGCCACTGTCATAGGGGTGTCTTAACAGACATGTTGGGTGTGGGAGGTTGCATCTGCTGTAGACATGTGTACCATTGCCTACGGACAGACATCCTAGGGGCAGCATAGTACAGACCCACTGTTAGCACAGTAATAATGCTGTGGCCTACAGCAGGGATATGCCCACTATATGTGGACATTGTGGCACTCTGTGGTCAGTCCAGAATTGTACACATGTCCCCTTCATGCATGACATGTGGACCACACCTCCCAATGTGGTTGTTACTAGCCATGTACATGGGTATATCACAATACTGGGATACACATGCCCACACAGTGTATACACGCACATGCACCAGTTTGTCCAGGCACATACTACCTGGTGCTGCTGAGTTCACATGTCCACATACTACCCAGTAGAGAATGACATACATCTGCACAGCATACCACAGCTTTGTCAGTAATACACAACAGTTATGCTGGCCTGGCAGCAGTATGCCCTGCAAATAACTGGACATAACAGCACACTAAATATTTACAGTAGGCTGCTAGGCATGTCACAAAGCACTGGGCGAACTACAGGCAGACTGCCACAACTCCAGAATACATATTGTATGGTGGAATACACATGTACCTGCGAGTATAGCAGGCTCGACAAGCAGGTCACAGCACAGCATAGGAGACACCTGTGAGTAAATGCATACCCACATCCAATGGCAATGCAGCCACAGCCACATATGATACACAAGGTTACCACTGGAGTGGCATGTAACATCAGAAAGAAATGGATGGAGAACAATAGTGTCTACCACAGTTTGTACAGAGCCCATGTGTCACAAATGCAATACACATACAGTCGTCAATCATCCTAACCCAGGGGTCTGCAACCTGTGGATCTGGAGCCACAGATGTCTCTTCAGCCCTGCAGTAGTGGGTCCTTGTACCTGTGAGGATTAATGGACACACTACCACACAACACACACACACACACACACACACACACACACCCTGTCATCCCAACACAGGAACACAGGTATGGACATATGTTAGGTACTGTAGTTATACACGTGGTTATATGTAGTATTACTATATATGGGACTGTATATGCTATGCTATCTTCATTGTAGGTGTCAGATAGCTGATGTGCCCCCCGGTGACATTACTTTGGTGGGTGAGGGGTCAGGCATGGCTATTTGTATAGTGAAGGCTGCAGACCCCTGCCGTACATACATTGTCCATAATACTGTACACACATACACATAATGTCTTGGCAATGTCCACAAACACAGCCCCTACTACACACAACATGTCCAGCAGTCTGTCATCTGACTGGCTGGTTACAGGTATGCTGTCAATAATGAATGGTGCATAGCCCATATGCACCATATATATGTGGGCTTTATTTGCACAACATGTGTGCACCTCTGCAGTCTCGAGGTCAGTGTATGTAACAGTGTGCTATGCCCCTGTAAGGCAGTGTAGTGGGGGTATGCACCACAAGTATCCCAGGGTGTTACAACATCTGAGAACCACCAGTAGTAAGCTGCCTTACGGTATGCGGATGTACAGTACAATACATTTCACCTTGTGAACACTGCTGGCCTACTGCAGACTGCCATCAGTGTGATTGTGATGATTAGAGCTATGCATTGTTATGTGACAGATACCACCCATAGTGTCAACCCAGGTATTATCACTCTAGGGATTGCATGCAGAGTGTATTTACAGGCCACTGGGCTATACATCTGTATGACATACTGTGGATAGTTTGTTTTGCTGTGGCCACGTCAGTCTTTTCTGTTGGATTACCTGAATGCCTTGGCATGGACTCCAACAGATGTGATGCTTTTGGACTACTGTCCTAATGGATATGTCTGTGTGTTGCATTACTCTGTATGTATGCCAAAGCATAATCAGCTATATGACGTGGCATATACAACTGTAATAGTACACAACTGAACCTTCCCTATGTGTACCAACCTGCCTGTTGTGTTACATCCATTGACATCTCTGGGGGTATATGTGTCAGGCAACACTTATCTGTGGAATGGGTGACTCATACAATGTCCATCAAATGAGGATACAACTGGAGGGATACTGGCAGTTCAGTATGGTGTGCACCCTCTCATGTATCTTCCTAGACATACCTCTGTGTGTGTCTGTGTAGTCACATATATATCTATACATATGTATACATATATATACATATATATATATATATATATATATATATATATATATATATATATATATATATCTGCATATGAGTATCTGCATACATGTGTCTGAGTATAGGTATTATAGGACCATTCATTGCTTACACATTGTACATTCAGTATGGTAGACAGACCGTACAGCATGATATGTTATCAATACCCGCGTGTCATAATACAGGTGGGATGGCCTACTGTTAACATCTTGTGCCCATATTTTGTCAGGTCCTGGTTATGGCATTTGCAACAGTCAATAATGTATTGCAGGGGGGATGTCACCACATGTGAGATATCTGTTGCTTGAGCCCCCCACCCCCATTAACAGTGCCTGTGTTCATATATGTCTTTGTCATGTCCTCTATGATATCTATTGATATGTATCTGTATACACACACACACACACACACACACACACACACACACACACACACACACAAATATATCTGCTAATATATATATATATTTATATATATATATATATATATGTATATTCTGCTGTAGATATATCTATATCTTGACATATATATGTAGACAGATTTGTGTAGATGTATGCATAGAGAGAGTGGGTTATATACAACTATTTCGATATATATATATATATATATATATATATATATATATATACATATATAGGTTTTGCGCGATTTTGCACATAGTGCAGCATCGGGCAGCACCGCTTAACAGATTTAAACTATTTCCGGCTCCACAAAGTCTGCTCTTCTCTTTTTCCCTTAGAACTGCTCTAAATCTCAAAATAAGCACTCTATTTTCATTCTAAAGCCCTGCACTTGCTCGTATAAGTAATCTTACAGGTAAACACTAATAAACTTAAGCACTACACCCTCTTATACTCCTTTTAAGTACTTGCTCCTTATTGGTCCTTTCTGATCAGTCAATAAGTAGTTCACTATATTATTCAGGCATGTCCAAAGGTCAGTTTCGGGTTTACTCCCCAGTCCAGCTCGTGAATCTGGGAATCTTGAGGTAATGTTACAACTGCCTTATGTACACAGACCACCCTCTCCTCCTCCCAATGAGCTCAAATATATGTGAGAGATGCAACTATATAGCCAAACTGGAGGCTGAGCTCTCTCAACCCAGTACTGGCACAGCCGGTCAGGAGGATAAGGTAACCACACACACCACAAATCCAGTCTCACATAGACCTATCGCATCAGCAAACCAAACACATAAACACACAAAAACATACTCGGAGGCTCTAAACAAAAATCTGCCTAAGCAGCAGAGACCTCCAAAGCAGACATCCAAGCAACCCCTACCATGCAACAATACCCACATAATACATAGCTCACAAAGTCAGTGTGTCACACAGTCACAGCCCCTAAGACTAAACAACACTCCTAATACACTTGTAATAGGTGACTCTATTGTCAGACACACTGATGTCCCACTCACCAGACTGAACAAGGAGAAGGTCACTGTAAGCTGCCTGTTGGGTGCCAGGATCCGCCACATAACACATGCACTCAGGTCACTCCAAAGCAAGTACAAATATGACTCTGTCATTGTCCATGCTGGTGTGAATGACCTGAGACGTACCTCCCTGGACTACATGAAAAGAGACATCGAGGAGCTCTCTGATCATGTAGCCCAGGCCGGTATGACCCTGACCTTGAGTAGCATCTTGCCCTCACCAAGAATGATGCCACAGTATAAAGACAAAATGATCAATTTTAACAATCGGCTAAAGTATTGGTGTCATTCAAAGGGGATCCAGTGTCTGTCAGCCTGGGATGACATGCTTGAAAAGCCATGTTGCTTCGCTAGGGACGGCTTGCACCTGTCACCCCTGGGTTTTCGAATACTGGCAAAGGCTCTTACCTCCCCCATAGTGCCTTTTTTAGGCAAGACTCAAAAGACAAACCCACCTCCATAGACAACTCAAAGAAAAAAAAACTAAGGGTAATGTTGCTCAACACCAGAAGTCTAAACCTCAAGATGCACGCACTCGAGACTCTCCTCAGTATGGAGAATATCGATATCTGTGCAGTAACAGAAACCTGGTTGAAGGCTCCCGAAAGCACCCCAGCACTACCAGGTTATACCTCATACCATGCTTTTTGGCCCCAAAACTTGGACCGAACCACAAAAGCAGGGGGAGTATCCATATTCATCAAAGATATCCACACCTCCAGGTTAGTGGCACTGCACAAAGTATCGGAGACCATCCATGTCCAACTAACAGTGGGCAAAACTGCCTTTCAGTTTGTAGCCAGCTACAGACCACCCTCCCAAACACAGGAACCCCACTCGGCATTCCTGAGAACACTGGAGTATATGAAGGTCTCTCCAAACACCATTATATTGGGTGACTTCAGCTACCCAAACATTGATTGGGAAAACTACTCAAGCCCCAACTCCCTCGCCCAATGGTTCCTAGAATTTATAAACTAAAATGCTGTGGAACAACTGGTCACCACTCCCACAAGAGGGGAAAACATATTGGACCTGGTCATCACCAACATGGGGTCTCTATGTTCCACACCAGAGGTATACCCATCATTGGTAAGAACAGACCATAAATTAATCTCACTGGACATCCATATTCCGTCCCCACCCCATCCAAGGAAACCACGGTAAAGAACTTCTCAAAAGCAAACTTCACGCTTCTCAAAACTGAGGTGGAATCCTTCAAAGCCCCCGGGCCAGTGAAAAATACGGCCCCAAAATGCAGAATCCTTTACAAAAACATTCTATGGACACCTACAGGAATGCATGGAGCATGCTATCCCAAATAAAACCAAGACAAACTCCTCCAAAAGCAGGAGACCTGCCTGGTGGACCCCGGCCATAAATAAGCTATACAACAGAAGGAGGAAGCTACTACATGATAGAGCAAAATCCCAAAAAGGGAAGGCATCTCTGATCAGTACTAGAAAGAAACTACGATCCCTCATAAAATCATCTAAGGCCAGCTTCGAAAGAAAAATTGCACAAGACACTAAAGATAATCACAAGGCCTTCTTTAGTTATGTCAGGAACCTGGAAGGCAATTCCCAAATATGCTCTGAGTTAGTGCAAAATGACAAAAAATACACTGAACCCACAAACATTGCCAACATCCTGGCAGAAAGGTTCAGTGCAAACGTCTCTCCCCCCTTCACCCCCAAAAGAGCAAATGTCTATCCCAACAGAATGTAGCCTCCTTGAGATCACAGATGCACAGGTGAGAGCTGTCCTCTCCAAGGCAAAAAACACAGCATCAATGGGACCAGATGGTGTCCCGGGCTGCGTCTTACATGAGCTCCAAGAAGAACTAAACCCACACATAAAGTCACTGTTCAATCTCAACCTTACTACAGGTGGGTTTGGGAGGTTGGCCTAATGGTTAAGGTGTTTGCCTTACAAGCACAAGGTGCAGGGCTTGAGTATTACAAGGGATAATTGGCTAGGCTTAAAATGGCTCGCAAGGGCAGTTAGCCTAGTACAAATCTATGAACCTATGAACCTATATGTACCCAAGGAATGGCATCCAGCAACAGTGGTCCCACTCCACAAAGGTGGTGCCACAACAGACCCCAGAAACTATCACCCTATAAGCCTGACTAGCCTGGTCTGCAAGGCTATGGAGCACATCATCATGGAAATCATAAACAAGGACATTGGGAACCTCCAGACACTGGATCCTACCCAGTTCAGCTTTGTTAAGGGCAGATCTTGCCTCTTGAATCTAGTTAACTTCTTTGAAGCAGTTACCAAAGCCATAGATGAAGGGAAGGTAGTCCACACAGCCTACCTGGACCTCGCAAAAGCCTTCGACACAATACCCCACTTGGGCATCATAAATAAGCTCACCAGCTTAAATATCAACCCCTATGTCACAGGCTGGGTTGCAAACTGGCTCAGGGATAGAACCCACATGGTCAGAATTGCAGGTGCCATGTCAGACTCTAAACCAGTTACAAGTGGCATCCCACAAGGCTCAGTCCTGGGACCTCTCTTGTTCGGTATATATTTCTCCGAGGTACAGGCTAACACGGGAGGGCTATAGCTGACAAAGTTCGCAGCTGACTGCAAACTGGGTGCCATAATCTACTCTTCGGCTGACACAAGCATCCTCCAAAAATGTCTCACAGAGACGGACAACTGGTGCCAGAGCCATGGCCTAAAGCTAAATGCCAAAAAGTGCATAGTCATCCCCTTTGGGAAAAACAAAGTGCCCACAAACTACCACATAGGTGGTAATCCATTAAGTACGGAAGAAGTAATTAGGGACTTGGGGACCCAAGTAGATAGTAATCTCTCCTTTGACAATCACATTGCCAAAGTGGTTAGAAAGACCTTCTATATAGCCCACCTTATCACGAAAGGGTTCACATCTAGATCAAGAGAGGTCATTGTGCCCCTCTACTCATCACTTATCAGGCCCATAATTGAATACAATGCCCCATTTGGGATGTACCTTACCTGACACCTGCAGCAACTGGAAAGAACCCAAAAGTACCTCACCAAGAGGATCAAGGGACTCAAACAGATGCCCTATATAGTTCAGCTAAAGAAACTCCAGCTCTACTCAGTTATGTACCGCCTACTTAGAGGTGATTTGTGTCTGACGTATAAAGCCATGTTCAACCCAGAATTAATGGACATGCTCCACCTCAGGAAATCCAAATCCCTTAGAGCTACATGCTCAAGGGACTTGGACCTCATCACAGAAATAAATGGGACATGCTGGAGGGACAGATTTGTGTCCTAGAGGCTCCCCTCACTCTGGAACAAAATCCCAATCCATGTTAGGCAGAGCCCCTCACTGACGCTATTCCAGAGAAATCTTGACGAGTGGATGGGAGATCGTAAGTTTACCCCTGGGATCTCTTCTGTGTCCCTGCTAGACAGAGGTGCAGTAAACTAACCTTAATAGGGCTACCTTCTGTGACCTACTATACAGAGGCAGAGTCAACAAATCTAAAAGGATGGCGAAAGCCAAACACACTCTGGCTAGGCTTATAAATGCCCTAGGACAGATAGCCTAGTATCAACCTATGAACCTATGAACCTATATATATATATGTACACACACATACATCTAGATGTTAAAGTACACTTACTGTACTGTTGAATGATTGTGCTGGATGACATGTTTCTGGAGCCAGCAGATGTACCTGTAGCTAGTATTCTTAGGCCTACATATACCTTTGTGTCCACTGGGATGGGTTCCCCTCTGTTAATTCTGTGTGTCAGGTGTGGCCGACACAGCTCAACAATTTGCTGTAGGAGGTCCCTGTCCACTATCTCCAGCTCATGTAGCCCTTGATAGGTTACCCTAGGTCTGTACACTCTTCTCCGTCTCCTCACTGTGGGTTGGTCGGCAGCATTCACATCCTCACCATGCTCAGCCTCTTCCACAAGTTGTATGATAACTATTGCCGCCCCTAACATTTTGCTGTTGTGAGTGTTAAAAGTTCCCCGCTTGTTTACACCGGTGGTGTAGGGTGTGGGAAAAACCAGAGGGGTAGGTGTTTGCATAGTTTATAGTGACGTTCTGGGCTGGGCTGGTCTGCTGCCTGTGTAATTGGCTGGTTCTGCTACATTTCACCTGGCAGCAAACCTAGTACCACTTGATTAGCTTCTTAATGCTGCTTTCCCTTCCCATTGCCCTTCTGTTTCAGCCTGGCAGCGCGCCGCGCAATCTGTGTACTCCAATGTGCACACTGCTGCTATTTCCTGGTTTCACTTCCTTTATCTTCCTGTAGATCCTGGTACGCAGTGTGCACACCCGCATACACTTTGTCATACGTACTAGGCAAGTTTAGACACACACCCTGGTTTTTCTGTGCTAAGCTGGATGCATCCCCGAGCCACAGGGTTCCAGTCCACTGACAGTATGCCTGACACACTCACCCATGATGTCCTTCCTCCTAGTCTTGCACTCACCTATTCATACTCTTACACTGTTGGGACCTGCCTCACATGCTGGTGGAAACTGGGATTCACTATCCTTCCCCTCATTTGCATAGGATTGCCTGCTAATGCATAGTTACATGTGTCACACTGCGCCTCCCCCCTTAGCAACCATGATTCCCTGGCCGGGTTGTCTTTTGCCTGCCATTGACTTGCATGGCAGAATACTGATTTGGATTGGAATGCTTGCTTTGGGTTTATTTTCTTCTTTTCCCAATGATCCCGTTTGCACGCCGCTGCCCTATGCTTAACCAGCCGTGATTGGTGGTAATAATTTAAAAGTTGTATTTTGGACATTTTGCTTTGTTTGCAATGCCAATAGCCTTATATGTGGCCAGTGGCATGCTTCCTCAATGATATGCCACCTTAATTTGGTGCTGTCATGTCCCTGTTTTGGATTTTGCATATCCGTACTCGGTTACTAACTGAGTACATTTCTGCATATTACGCTTGCCTTGCACACCCTGATTCCTGCTTCCTGGATGGCATATTTACCTCATTTGCATGGTTTTCATCTGCAAATGGGGAAATTTGCATACATGGGCTGGGAACGTGCAGCACTAGTGCTAGAGCGCTCGCGTCAAATGGGCACATACGTGAATCGCTCGGCCGCCTTATTGGCAAAATTACCTCTTACACAAATCATGTATGCCATGCAAGCTTTTGAGAATCCAGGGGTATGTCATGTCCTTAGAGTAATGGGGATTCCGTTTCATCATATTTGCCTCCTGAGGAATCTGTATGCAGAACAAGAAGTAATAGAAATAAAGAAGAAATAATTGACTAGTTCAATACTGGACAAGGAAAACAATAAGGCTGTATATTTTCATTCTCTGTATTTAATTTATACATTGAATGTATTATGCAAAATGGTTGAGTAACTGCTTCAGATGCTAGAATCATAACTGCTGGTAGAAGTATTAACAACCTCAGATATATAGACCATGCTACTCTGATGGCTGAAAGTGAGAATGAGTGTTGAAGTTTCTGTGGATGAAGTTGAAAGTTGAAAACAGAAAAGCTGGCTTGTTATTCACCATAAAAATAAAATTGTGTTATCTAACACTGCCAAATCTTTTTAAATAAATGTGGAAGATGTGGAAGCAGTGGCAAATTTTATTTTTATGGTCTCATAGATCTATGCAGATGGTAACTGCAGCCATGAAATTAAGACATTTGCTTTTTGGAAGGAAAGCTATGGCAATTCTGGATATGATTTTAATGAGAAAAGATGTCACATTCAAAAATACAAGACCAATTAGTCAAAGCTATCTTTTTCCCAGTAATAAAATATGACTGAGAGAGTTGGACTATAAGCAACACTTTCCCACTGGAAGAGTGATACTTTTGAACCACGGTATAGAAGAAAAATGAGAATTGTGTGGACTGTGAGAAAGCCAAAGCTATCAACATGTAGGTAAATAAACCCTGAGAAACTGCTAGTAAAACTAAAAGTCAAACATTTTGGCCAAATAATGTACATACAGAATTCAGAAGACAATTCAGCAACACTGGGTAATACTGAAAAGAAAAGAAACCAGGGGTAGAAGTAGCTAAGATGAATAGACAGTATTATTAAAGTAATGAATATGAATTGAAAAGAACTTAAGAAACCCTTGTTGATATTAAGACTGGCACTATAAAGTCCTTGAGGTGACAAAGATTCAGACTCAACTAAAATACTAAACAGTAGCTGCAACAAGAAGAGCAACAGTTTTCTAAAATCAAGAAAACGAATTAAGGCAAAGATTTTATTCAAGTTCTTAAAATATAAACATTTAGTGCAGGCAACAAAATCTCTTACTTGTTAATGAGATACTTCCCATTCCAGTGGTACAGGGTTTGAATCTTTCCACTTTCATCTGCCTACTGTGTGATCCTGAGGAAGTCAGTCAGTTAGCCAGACAATGCTTTTGGAACAATTTGGAATTTGGGTAGAGCTCCTTAATGTTATCTTGGACTGCATATCAAGTAACTGCCTATGAACCAATGAGCTATAAAGTAATAAGTCATATGATAGCTTTTTTATTTCATCATAGGCTAATAAAAATTATCATTACAGTCAGGGGCAAATACATGCTACTAACACAAAGAAATCAGACATCAGCATCAAAAATATATTAATTCCCATTTATTCCAACTATTCCAATTATTTAAAGACAAGGGTTATAATGCATATATGGTAAATACTGTACAAAATAAAGTTTTATCTACAAGGTCAAATAGTGGTGACATTTCTTCATTTCAATTATCGGGAAATTTTAGAAGGAGTGGAGGTAGGCCATTGCTATCCTTTAATACTAAGTATACTAGTGACATTAGCACTATAAGGAAAATCATGGATAAGAACTGACATTTCCTTACTATGGATTCACGAACAGTAGAAATAGTGGGAGATAAGCCAACATATTTGTCCCGGTCCCCTTCAATAAACACATCATACCAAATGACATTTGACGACCTTTATTAAATTTCCATAACATAGCTTGTTCAAATTCATTACCACTATTCATAATATAATTGCTTCTAAACACAGCATAACATCCTTGTATTGTTGATCAGGGCAGCGTACCTACTCACCCTGACCAGTAAGCAGCGTCCATACCTCTGCTAGCTTACTTTACTTATGAAGCAGCGTACCATCTCATTTTATACACCATCCATTAAATTACCTTCCACCAAATAAGCAGCATCCTTAACTCAGCTTGCTTATCTGTTCAGCAAGCTTCCTCCAAATCCTTGAAATGAACATCCAGACACCAGAGGGGGAACAGAAGAGGGCAAGCCTATCCCCTCTTCTCAGCCTACCCCCACTGATAAATAGCCCTAATCTCCCAAACTGATCAATGAAAAGAGGGAGGGTGGGTGGGTAGCAAGTTCACACCAAAATGTGCTTGCTTAACCCAACTATATTAGAATAAACCTCTTAATCCCTTCCCCACCCATATCTCATTTCCTCCCAACCATCCCTGCCTCACTTACCCCTATCACCTCCCCAACCCACTTAACTATCCCTAATAACAATCTAACCCCCCCATGAAGATGTCCCAGGACAACTTAGTTTGTTGCCAAACTTCATTTGTCCCGGTCCACTTCAATAAACACATCACACCAAATGACATTTGACGACCTTTATTAAATTTCCATAACATAGCTTGTTCAAATTCATTACAACTATTCATAATATAATTGCTTCTATACACAGCATAACATCCTTGTAATGCTGATCAGGGCAGCGTACGTACTCACCCTGACCAGTAAGCGGCATCCATACCTCTGCTCGCTTACTTTACTTATGAAGCACCATCCTTTTTAATGTTAATCAGGGCAGCGTATCTACTCACCCTGCCCAACAAGCAGGGTCCATACCTCTGCTAGCTTCCTTTACTTATGAAGCAGCGTCCCATCTCACTTCATACAACATCCATTAAATTGCCTTCCACCAAATAAGCAGTATCCTTACCTCAGCTTTCTTATCTCATCAGCAAGCTTCCTCCAAATCCTTGAAATGAACATCCAGACACCGGAGGGGGAACAGAAGAGGTTAAGCCTATCCCCTCTTCTCCACCAACCAACCTGACCAGGCTGTTCCCCCTCCCTTCTACCCAAAATTTTTCAACCCACTACTTCCCATAAAGGGAAGGGTCAAGCCAAACATCATTTGGTGTACACATCATCTGGAAAGCACCTTAGAATCCCGTCATAAACCCACCTTGCCATACCCTCACTGAAACACACCCTAATGAAAGTAAATAAAGTAAAGTTACCGTGACCCCACTGTAAAACCAGAACATCCACATCAAGAGAATATATACCCTTTTAGCCCGCTTCCTTTAAAGCTGAAATCATGGCTCAACCTGAATGGATTGACAACCTATAACCACAACAAAACCACAAACTATAACCCCTTGAACTCAAAGACACCCAGTCAAAACTAGTATCAAGTCACACACCCAGTACCCTGTCAACTGTAGCATATCACCCCTATAGCTGCCTTATCCTGCAACCAAGGTTCCTTTAAATCTTCTAACTCCCCTGTAACCACACACCCAGTTCCTAAAACTACCCAAACACAGCCACCTACCTACCATGCTTCCTAAAACCCTATCTACAAAATTCACCTAAACCCCAAGTGAAATAATCCTTGTGCTATTCTGTAAAACCTTAACCTGGTATGTAACGTCAACACTACGTACTCAAGGGACAAATTTGTCACCCCGCAAATACCACCCATTAGGAACAAACTCCAGCATCTTGTCCAACACCTCATTGGCCCTTCCCCCACATATGGTTCAAACAACAGGATGAGTGAATACAACCACCCCAAGGTTCCAGCAAAGCCAGGACTGAACTTCACTGGCTTGGAAGAGCCATAGGGCTGTAGCCTAATACGTTCCTATGCTCCTTATAGGTTCATAGGTTCATAGGTTCATACTAGGCTATCTGCCCGAGGGCATTTATAAGCCTAGCCCATAGTTTTGTGGCTTACGCCACCCCTTTAGTATGGGGAACTATACCCATTATTTTGCTGTGCCTCTGTTGAGCAGTGACACTGAGGTAATCCCTGGGGTATATCTGCGATCTCCCATCCATTGGTCAAGATTTCTCTTGAACAAGGCCAGCGAGGTGCTCTGCCTCACATATACCGGGATTTTATTCCACAGCATAGGGAGTCTTTGGGTGATGAATCTATCCCTCCAGCACGTCCTATTAATAGCCGTGTCGAGGTTTAAGTCTCCGCCCTTGTGGCTCTGACGGATCTAGATTTTTGAGGTGAAGCATATTCATCAAATCTGGGTTTGACATGGCCTTGTATGTTAGGCAAAGGTCATCTCTGAGCAGCGTGGCGACTGAATAGAGCTGGAGTTCTTTCAGTCGGGCAGCATAGGACAGATGTTTGAGACCCTTTATCCTTTTGGTGAGGAACTTTTGTGGCCTCTCCAGCTGCTGCAAGTGTCGGGTCAGATACATTCGAATGGGGCATTGTACTCAATCATTGGTCTGATGAGTGATGAGTATAGGGAGACTATGACCTCCCTTGATCTAGATGAGAATCCCTTCATGATAAGGTGGGCAATGTAGAAGGTCTTCCTAACTACTTTAGCTACATGGGTGTCGAATGACAGACTACTATCAACCTGGGTCCCCAGGTCCCTGATAACTTCTTCTGTACTCAGTGGATTGCCACCTATTTGGTAGCTAGGGGTAACCTTGTTTTTCCCGAAGGGTATGACTATGCATTTTTGGCATTTAACTTTAGGCCATGGCTCTGGCACCAGTTATCCGCTTCTGTGAGACCCTTCTGAAGGATATCTGTGTCAGATGTGTTTTCTACTATGGCCCAGTTTGCAGTCATCTGCAAACTTTGTCAGCCATAACCCTCCTGTGTTTGCTTGTACTTCGGAAAAGTAGATGCCAAACAAGAGTGGGCCCAGGACTGAGCCCTGTGGTACACCACTTGTGACAGGCTTTGAGTCTGACATGGCGCCAGCAACTCTGACCCTGTGGGTTCTGTCACTCAGCCAGTTTGCAACCCATCTTGTGATGTATGGGTTAACATTTAAGCTGATGAGTTTTTCAATGATACCCGAGTGGGGTATTGTATCAAAGGCCTTCGCCAGATCGAGGTAGGCTGTATGGACTGCCTTTCCTCATCAATGGCTTTGGTGACTGTTTCAAAAAGTCAACCAAGTTTAGAAGGCATGATCTGCCTTTGACAAAGCCAAACTGGGATGGATCCAAAGTCTGCAAATTCCCTATGTCTTTATTTATGAGGTCCATTATGATCCTCTCCATGGCTTTGCAGATAAGGCTTGTCAAGCTAATGGGCCGGTAATTTCCAGGGTCGGTGGAGGCACCGCCTTTGTGAAGTGGGACCACAGTTGCAGTGCGCCACCCCTGGGTACGTATCCAGAGGTAAGACTATGATTAAACAGCTGTCCTAGCTGTGGGTTTAATTCCTCGTTGAGTTCGTGGAGCACACAGCCGGGGACACCATCAGGTCCCATGGATGCTGTGTTTTTGCTTTGGAGAGAGCAGTTCTCACTTGGGCGTTGGAGATGTTTGGGGGCTGCAATCGCTTGGTATAGATATCTCTCCTTTTGGGGAGGTGAGAAGTTTGCACTGAACCTGTCAGCCACTATGTTGGCAATGTCTGTAGGATCAGTAATCTTCACATCATTTTGAACTAGTTCTGAGCATATCTGGGAGTTTCCTCCCAGGTTTCTAACATAGCTAAAGAAGGCCTTATGATTGTCTTTTGAGTCTTTAGCTATTTTTCTCTCAAAATTTGCTTTGGATGATTTTATGAGAGCTCTTAGTTTTTTACTTATAGTGATCAAGGGTGTCTTACCTTTTAAGGATTTTGCTCTATCTTGTAGTAGCTTCCTCCTTTTGTTGTAGAGTTTGTTTATGGCTGGGGTCCACCAGAGTGGACGCTTGCCTTTGGTACAAAGAGTCTTTATTTTGCTTGGGATTGCCTTATCCATGCAGTCCTGCAGGTGCTGGTAGAAGGCATTTGTAAGTGATCCTATGAATGTTGTAACTCCCTCATCCCATGGGATTCTCACACTCTCCATAAACCACACCCAAATGTTTTCCCTCTTTGGCTCCCTACCTACCTCTTCCTTACTTGCCCTCTATATTAACACAATAATCAGCTCCCACTAATTAAACACAGAGCTCTAACATGCCTTATTAAGGTGGTTACTCAGACCCTCCTTGTTCCCCATTCCAGCGGCAAGAACATCCATCCTATCAAAACATCACCTTTCAAATCCCCTTTCAAGCCACCGCATGATGCCTTCTGCACTTCAGCCATCTACAAAGAAAAGAAAAAACAATAAATTCTATGTGCACACATACCAATAATTACTTAACATGGAGGCACTGACAAGGACCCCTGCTACCCCATCAAGTGATTGCCAAACTCTGCACCAAAGTATGGCACCAGCCCCCTTATAACTTATATCCCCTTGAACAAGAGTGATAAGTGCTACCCGAAGAAAAGAGCCAAACTTGTCTAGTTTGTAACCATCCCTGAGCCAGTAGCCTAATGCATTCCTATGATACTAAGAGTGCTGTGACTCCACTCCACCTACCAGAACCCTGTCCACACTGACGTGCCTTAATGAGCACTAAATAAATTGCATTACCGGTAACCTCATCAAGCCCCCTGCAGGAACCCAAACTCTTACCTATGGCTAATGGCCGTTGCTCCCTTTTACTAATGAATACAAATGCCCAAAACAGGGACAACTTAACATACTGAACAGTTAATAGAACAAATTGTACAACCAATTAACCCTGAGATCAAAAACGAAATGCCTATCCTTCCCTGACTAGCAGTGTAAATCCTCTACCAAAACTCAACTTTGAAATCCACTTACTTCCGTCAGTAACTGTTGCCCACATGTGCTTCCCATGTGTAACCTCCTCACTTGCCACTGCTTCCATCCTCTGTGAATTCACTGTGTATCGCCTCAACTGGTACTCGGCACACCACCGTCTACAAAGAAAAGGAGAAAAGTAAACCCTCTGATATGTAGAGAGAAGGCTCCACTTTATACTCACCTATTCCAAATTACAGCTGCAGCATTCCAAGACCCCATCTGTAAGAAAGAAAAGACATGTAAATCATCCAAAATACATATTCCAAGACATATGCAATGACAATTTATCTGCCAACCCAGGAAGGACTGTACCATCACCACTCACATCTATGACAAAGCAGCTATAACTGAAGCTATGCTTTCCAATGACCCTATCAATACTCAAGATAAATTTAACTACCAATCGAGTGTGTTAAAATTAAACCACACCCATGAAGGGACCTATCAATATCCACAACCATGACAATCGCTGAGCCCCATGATTCACCCATTCAGAATACCCAAGCCAATGCAAACTGCTACTCCACCACTCTACCAAGTCCATAAGAGTAATCCCTACAACTTGTCCCCACTGTTGACCCTAATTATTGCTGTGTCCCAAGTTCTAATAAGTACTACTACTGAGTTCCAAAGAATTCACCCTTCCCTGACCCCTTATATACTAAACTTTATACCTCTCAGCTGTACAACATCATGCAAAATGTCCAGATACTTGTCTCCCCCCTTCCTGGCCCACACATACCCGTGGTTTTCTGGAAAATGTACTTTAAAACAAATCCTGTTACTTTAGCCACTTTATAAATTTAAAAGAGCAATATCTAAAATCATAGCTTTCGACCCTCCATCTCCACTGGCCCTCATAATGTGGATCAAATGGGCAAAATGTGGCTTACTATCAACTTCAGCTTGGAAGGTCATAGGATAGTTAAAAGATGCTGGTTTTACTTGTATCTGTTAGTGAATTAATATGATTTAGTTATTTTACCATGGATTTCACTTAAAATATCCTAACATTGAATTAAGACCCCTCGAGAGGTTAGTTTAAAACCTGTCCCTAATTTTGGGCCTTTGTCAAGATTTCTTGCACTAAGAGAGTGAGAGGTATGCTTAAACTACCATTCCCATTGCTCAAGCCTCATGCGGTCTAAACCATCCCCACACGTACTGCATGTGCGCTGCAGGCGTTTAACTCAAGGCTCTATCCAGCGGGTCAGTCCAGTCCAAAGCCATCCACCAGACCAATCATTCTGGTTTCTGCATCCAATTGTATAAGAGACCATAAGCTGTATTCCCGGCTGATTTATTGAGAATGCTCTTAAATGTGTTAATCTAACATAGCACTATTGATGTTAAAATAATTTCTTTTAAGCTCTGCATTCCATTCTTGAAATTGCACCAGTTTTTATTCTGAGAAGAATATGGATTACTTAAGAAGATAACCTCAGCACTAGCGAATGAGACATTTTTTAAGCATTTGTAGATGATAATAATGTCATCATGAAACATGTTTGCCTTTGTGTACAGTTTTAGATTAGTTCATTTATCAAAATCATTCAGCATGATCCATATACACGCTATTAAAATATTAAACTGCATGACAGAATTTCTTGACAACAGCTCAGAAACTGAAACCAACTGGTTAACTGTCTAATTTATAATCTGCGTTGAGCAGTATTAGTCTGAATAACATGGTAATTTCTACATTGGATGAGCACCTTTGCTTAAGGCCTACCAATGCTGTAATGCTATTACTGCAGCATGTTGGCTTAATGTTTACGGTGTTCACCTCACCAACAGACAGTGCAGAGTTGAAGAGAAATTTGTTAGGCTTAAAATGACCTGCAATAGGTACTAACCTATGAATCATACACATTTTTGTGATTTCGTACTGAAGACTTTTCAGTTACAATTATTGGAGAACTTGAATAGTATACAAAGAGATGGTAAATGAAAAGTTTATGAGGTATTAAAGAATGTGTATAGCATATGTAGATTTTTACAGCTCATTAGAGAGAGAGAAAATTAAAACACGTCAGGAGCTGTATGGAATTTAGGATGACAAGCAGCTGCTTAGCCTATCATTTGTCAAGATTTTTCTCAAGGTATTACATTAATAACCAGTCCTTTTCGAAGACCGAAAACTTTAATGTTGAATGAATTTTTTTTTATATGGACTAAATGTATAAACAAGGTTCCTGACATTCTGCAAACCCCTGTAATTTTTTTAAAAAGTGAACTGCTCAGTGGAAAGCTATGCCTAGCAGAGGACAGGTGCACACCCTTCCCCCACCAACAACTAATTACCAGATCGGGAACATTTCTTATGCTACGGATTGGGAACCCCCCCCCCCCACTCATGGACAAATCCACCTCTACCTCAGAGCCTTACAGACCGTGAAAAAAACAGCAGTACAGGCCTTGAATCTCTTCAATAATTAAGACGCCAGCACAGCCTACCTGACCACCATAGGTCGTCATGGATGAAAACCTGCCAAGCAAAACCCAAGCTAGACTGGCCTCCAAAACAGAGCACTGAAACGCGATGTTGAGGCAAAGTTAAATAAACAGTGCAGGAGTGCTGTCCCCACTGTTACAAGGTTGCACCTCAAGCCTGAGAAAACAAAGCAACAGAAAACTCACCCATTCTCCACTATACTGCCACCAAACAAGACATGGCTTTAATAGATCATCGCCATTTGTGTATTTCACACTTTTTTTTTTAAAGAACTGTAATCAACATTCCGCCTTTCCCCTTTGCCAGCTACAGCTGCACCATGCATATGTGGCAAGGTAACGTTCTGCTAGCAGCCCGGGAAATCATTTGTGCCTGGCAGTGACACCAGAACAAACAGCAAAGGGTACTTGTTGAGAGAAAAAACATGAGGGCAAAGCAAAAGCTACCGAACCACCAATCATCCTGAAGGCTTAGCTATCAAGGGATTAAGACATACCCAGAAAGTGCCCTTATCAAGATTCATATGGTAACAAACCTGAGAGAAACAATAAGTAGTAACACGCATGACTTGGACCTTTTTAAGCATCAAGCTTTCTTCCATCCTGAGCACTACCAAGGAATTTTATTTGTAACCTTATTTATTGATATATATATATATATATATATATATATATATATATATATATATATATAATACATATATATATATATATATATATATATATAGTCCAGAAAACATGCCCCCATGTGCTTTCTACCATACACTACAAATCTCCTGAGTGAAGGCAGATAATGCATCCAAGCCACTGATGCCATTGCCTCAAAAAGAATAGTCCCTATACTTAAAAGACATCAACTTCTACCTGCATACATATAACCATACCCTGTACCCCAGGTACTCACCTCCTTATCCCTACCACCAAACCAAGGCCTACCTGACCAAGGAACACACCAGTCATCAGGACATGAACCTGCATGTAGCAAGTTCATGCCAAAATGTGCTTGCTTAACCCAGCTACATTAGACTAAACCTCTTAAGCCCCTCCCCACCCCTATCTCATTTCCTCCCAACCATCCCTGCCTCACTTATCCCTTTCACCTCCCCAACCCACTTAACTCTCCCTAATAACAATCTAACCCCCCCCCCCCCATGAAGATGTTCCGGGACAGCTTAGTTTGTTGCCAAACTTCATATATACAAAAACTGTCACAATTTGAAATGATTGTTATGTGGCAGTAAACAACATACTAACAGTCAATATGACAGAGTAGGTACTTTTCCATGTGGGCGATGTAGCATTTGCAGCTATATTACAAATGAACAAGACTTTGAGTACACGCAGATGCATTTTATTTTTAAGTCCAGATTTTATGCTGACTGTAATACCATGTATGTGGTTTATATGGTTACCTGTAACCACTGCTCATGTTTCTATATAGGTAAAACCATACAGAGGCTATGAGATAGGGTAAACAGGCACCAATATGAGATAAGGACTAAGAATATGAACAATACTTTGGCAAAGCATATTTTACACTATCCGGAACACAATTTTAGTTTTAGAGTTATGGAATGTTTTCAACACAGTATGAGGGGGAAGACCAAAATAATCGGTTGAAACAAATGGAACTAAAATGGATTTTTAGATTACAGGCTCCCAGGTTTCCTGATGTTAATGCTAGTGTCAGCATTAAGCCTGCCCTACAAGGGTAGAGACTTAAAACAAGTTGAATGAAACCTGGCTTAACACACCCCCTGTTAATTGTTTACCCTTTTGATAGGCTGTTTTTAGCTATAAATATGTTGCATTTTGCTAAGTATTGTGATCTGATGAAGCATAGTAATATGCAAAAGCACTTTTCCTTTTATGTATTTTAATAAAGAAGTTACCAATGTTGTGGTTGTTCTGGTGTTTTTTTATCTGCATTTATTCCAACTATTCATAATACTAAGATGCTGCTTAAGTTCTACCAAGTATTAATATTGTGTTACACCAACTCTGCTCCTTAATATTATAATTCTTAATTCTAATTAGTCACAATACATAAGCAAAATATTTAGTTTGAAATTAAAACCTAAAAGCCATAGTCCCTGATGTGCTTCAACCAAAGATATATCAGGTTATGATGAAATAGACTAATAGCTTTTTTCTTCATATTTCAAATGTTTTCATTCCAGTGTTGATAGAACAACTCAAAATTATGCTTCCTGAATTACTTTATTCGGATCAAAACTTCATTCTATACCATCAAACACAGTTAATGTAAAGAAAGCATTAACTATTACAGAAATCACAACGAAGAACATAGGCCACCCATGTCTTCTTTTAAACCACAATATCAAAAAATTTTAAATTGATAAAATATGCGATCTCAGTTTTGAATGCATTGAAATATGTGAGTTTTCTTGAATCTTCCATATAGCTGCCATCTAATTTGTACAGAGACCCATGTGTTTTGGTTAGGGTGCCATACTCTGAATAACATTGACTTGAAATGTATACCGTAATGAACCAGAATTTTTCTTTATCCTTATACCTGTTTGCTCCAGTGATCAAACTACTTTGTCATCTAGTAAGGGATAATAAGAGGACTATGTGTGCTAATATACAATAGGTGAAAAAGACTGACCTATATATGTGCAAGACCAGTCCACATAATTAAACTGAACAGTCTGGGGAGAGGACAGTAAGATGCCTCTAGGCCAAGAAAGAAAATATAAACTTGTAATGGCAGAATAGGTGGATGAGGCAACATTTAAACAAAAAGTAGTAAAAAAGCAATTCTGCAAAACAAAACTGTCTTTTGGAAATCCTTATTTTGTAAAATGTCCTGGGGAATGTGTGTTTTTCAGGGGAGAAAAATGAGTGACTTCACTGATCATGTAGCATATTTTTTCCTGACAGCATGTAGGGAGGCTGACTCTGTAACACAGAAAGATAAATGCATGACTAGCTTTCAGCATATCTAGGTGTAATTAGTGGTGTCTCTGCTAGAGCAGAAACTTATACAAAATCATTTGACTCTGACAACTTTGATAACTGCAGAAGGTTTTAATTATGATATATGGAAGAGTACTATGGAGTAGCTGAGAATTAGGAGGTTGGAGGAATATCAGATATACTGAGAGACAGATACGTGTGAGGCATATGTTGTTAAATCCTACTATCCAGATGCAATATCCATATCATATGCAATCCAGCCATAATATTATTACTGGAAAGAGCAGTCGAGGATACCCTGTAACTCAAGACAGATACAGAGTATGCAGCTGTATGTGTTATAAGTTTATGCATGCTGTTAGCAAACCTTTAGTTTGTTCTCAAAAATAAGTGAATTTTACTTATGGCAGATTGCCGTATAATTCTTATGTATGCTAGTTTCAAAAAGTGACTACAGAAGATACCTTAAAAGGGTCACTTTTTCTAAATCTACAAATAGAAGAATAACAAGAAGAAATGAATGGCAAATACTGAGCACAGAAAGACAAGCAGGAACCACAGCATGTGTTCATATAGTCAATGCAGGAAGTGATGAAAGGTAAGACAAAATGGTGGAAATCACAAAAAAAAAAAAAATTACCAACATCACATGATATGTTTAGAATGTATAATATGAAATAAAATGATAGGGAATTATTCGCATCACCCACAAGCAGCAGGAATGAAACTTAAACTGCACCTCCTTTACCATGATTTCCATGAAACTGCATGAGAAATGGTTTTCACACAATCATTAATGGTAGCATAGAGTTACTAAAGAAATACACAGCAGAAATGATGATCACAGTGATTGTGCTGGTGGCATGTGAATGTAAAATGGAAAAGCTGATCGTACAGGTCTGTGAAAGGAAAGCAGGTATTACATGGTACACAGTGTATGAAAATAATAATTAAAAAAAAAAAAAAAAAAAAACAACAGAACCTGGATCCCATTAATGAGAGCAGTAAACATGTCACATATTAGAACTGTCATACTGATTAGGAGAGGTTAAACATGCATTTACCAATGACACATGAAAACTAAATGGTATAAACAGAAAGGCTTGACTAAAAAAAATGCCAGTCAAAAATTTATCAAGGCCAGATCAGAGCATTATGAGCTTAAAGGTAAGGTAGAAAGGGAATTTCTTAAGTTGACAGATGCTGGGGTGATGTTTAAAGTAATGCACAGAGATTGGGGCATTTTCTAAACTGCTGAATCTGGGTTAGTGTGTTCTTGGTATTATTCATGTAAACACCACCAAACACTTACGTAGGTCACAACGAGAAAGCACAATTGCTCTTTAACATCCCCTCATGTAAGTCAAGGTTGGTTAGTGCGTCCTCTCTAATGTGGCTTTTGTTGTGTGGAAGCCTATACCTGCTGATGTTAAGAACTGGGTAGTTTACAATTGTTAAGAAATATTCTGATGTATTTTCTTTCTCTAAATATTCTCTGCAATCAGTGCTGGGATGCTAGGTGAGATTAAAACTATGTGGTACTATACAAAGGATCATAATTTTAATTTTAATTAAATACCTTTGCAATCTTCATATACCATGTTTATAACATTTATACTTCATTTAATTGTTTTCTATCCTGCACACCTCTTCTGCCTTTTTCTTAATTAATACTTTATTACAGTGACTCTGTTTTGTTACAATACCTGCCTTGTTTGCTTTGTTGTGCATATTCTACTCTCTGCTGTCTAAAGTAAAACACAGAGACTCATATATTTCCTAAATTGAGTGTCCTCTGCTTAGGAATTATTCATGTAAATGTTATCATGTATTTTGCCAGCATTCTATATAAGTAAAGTGGTATTATTCTATGTGTGAGTGTGTGTTTGTGTTTGTGTGTGTGTGTGTGTGTGTGTGTGTGTGTGTGTGTGTGTGTGTGTGTGTGTGTGTGTGTGTGTGTGTGTGTGTATGTGTGTGGTGGAGTATTTCAGGGGTGTGAGAGGCAGAAATAGCAGTTTTCAAAGATAACCTCAACACAGACATATGCACCAATGGTAATAGAAATGGTAGATCCTACCAATCAGTATTGATGTAACTAATTGCTTTTAAAACTGCTTGCATCCTTGCCTGTCATTTGACAGCAGCCAATAAATCAAGTTCTCAAAGGAATTTTTGAAACAGAATGTTGCACAGCTGCTATGCTGGTGATGGACAAAATGACAAAGAGAACCCGAAAAACTTTCTGTAACTCACAGACAAGCTATAATGTTATGGTCTTTAAACAAATGGAGGCAAGTGTGATTTTATTTAAAGATAAAATATTGCCTTTTAGATCTGTAACTGGCAAAAGCTGATCATATGGATCATGAGTCACAGAAGAATCTGTGAAAACAGTAATCCAGTCCAAAGTTCCAAATGAAACCACAAATGTCCAAATGCACCACAATAAAAAACTGTTTAATATTTCCACACAGATTTAGCGCTTTCGTCTGATTATATCCAAAGACTTCCTCAGAATCAAACAAAATTGCTAACATGCATCTTTTATCCTGTTAGATCACCTGACCCAACATAATTGGATATAACTTCCCCATTATTTAAACAATCCCTTAAAAATTATTTTGAAAACAACAATAGTTTAAACTCCATTTCTTATACAAACATTTAAATATATAACACATTCCACAATTAATCACATGGATAATGTACATAAAAGTAATAGTTGAAAAAAATCATCATACATTGTACGATTTTAATTTAAGAATGCAGTTAATACTTGCATAATCATTTAAACCAGGTGGGCTGCAAGCTGCCAAACTGATTTGCCATTTTAACTCATGGGCTCCCAATAAGTCCTGCCAAGGACCCCCCCCTGGATTTGTTTCCACAATATTTATTCCACAAAATACAAACTTGTGTCCTAAATGTTGACTCGCATGTTTGGCCAAAGCATTGTTACCTTACTGATGTCTCATATCCAGCTGATGTTCATATATGCAATCTCTAAATCACCTCTGGGTTTTACCTATATAAAATCCCGAACAATCAGTACATAAGGCAACATAAACTAAGCCCTTGGTGTTATAATTGCAGTAAAGTTTAGGTTTCAGGGTTTCCCATTAATACTGTGGGTATCTCCCTCTTTAATGTGCATACATTGCGAACATGAGACACATTTATAAGTGCCAAGCTTCTGAGTACATGTAGGGGGGGGGTTAATTCCAAACAATCTTTAATGGTTCTACCCCTCCTACAAACTACTTTTGGGTTTGCTCCTAGTTGTTCCACTATTCTATCAAAACAGGAGAAAATGCTAAAATTATTTTTTTAAATTTTAGTTATTCCATAATGTTCCACACTAAAGGTGGTAACAAAAGCATGGGAAAACATACCATAATTGTTGCCTAGGCTCTCCCTTGAATTCAATTCCATCTCATTTCTCATGGTATCCCTCAAAATAGGTTTAAGTACATAGTGCATAGGGATGTGAAACCATGATCAGGCATAATATTAAAGAACAGGATTCCTTATTAAAAGAAATTGTTGCCTTAGAGAAAAGAATTAAGGACAATTTACTCTTTCCCCACTGTGGCGATAAATACAACAAAATACTTGAGAAAGCAGACAGAATATCCAATGATGTCAGAACCAGGAAGTTAAAGAAAATTGAATGGGATAGGGTGAACTACGAGAAAGGGCAGGCTTACCCGCTGTCGTGGTCTGGATAAGCTCTGACACATTTGATAATGACAACAGCACTGAACGCAACAATGTAGAAGGCAATGAAAGGGGCATCCCTTTAGATCAGGCTTCCCTGAGGCATTCGGAACACCTGAGGAATCGAAACACTCAGCAGCTGCAATGCAGAGAGCCAAACTATCGAGGCCATTGGAGACGGAGGAGATAGGGTGGAATTGGGATGTACTGTTGGAGGACTTATTTTCCAATTCGAATGAAGTTACCCAAGGACTGGAGATCATTATGAACGACCAAGGTGACTTTAAATTATACAATTACACAGATTCTACTTTTGGAGTAGAATATTGCAATTTACTGAACATAGGCTTTAATTTTGTGCCTTCGGCCTGTGCTAAAATCGAAAATGTTATTATTGATTTAAAACTCTACATCAGGAAGTTGAATTTGTGTTTGTATTTTCATGGTGGTTCTAAGGGTGACCTAACACATGAATTGATCTGTAGTAGTACTTTCAACCCTCCTTTGCAAATGCCTCTTCTAATATTTGATAAAATGTGTGAATTTGAACTTAGGAAATTTTTGAACAATTCTAATAGACATATTGAATACAATTTGAGCAATGCTGAATTTGAGTTACTTAGGACGTTATGTTACAATAAGACTTAAAGGGTCATGAAGCCTGATAAAGGTGGGGAGGTTGTTGTTATGTCGAAGGTTGAGTATTGTAATCATATGAATGCTATGCTATTTGATGACAGTATTTATGAGGAGGCCTCCCTTAATATGGTCAATGTTTCATATGCACAAATTGATTATTTACTGAAGGATATGTTTGATCAAGGGGCAATTAGTTATGTTGAATATACATTTTTGAGCTGTGAATTTCCTATAGTCCCAGGGATTTTTGGACTTCCTAAAATTCACAAGAACTTAGTTGAACCCCCTTTTAGACCTATAGTTACCAGCTCCAAGGCTAAGGTGCATCCATTAGCAAAGTTTTTAGATGTTAAACTCAAGAAATGCTTGGAAACACAGAGATATTTATGCAAAGATTCATGGGATTTTTTGAAAAAAGTGAACGATTTGACATTTAGGGAAGATTTAATATTTCTCACCATTGATGTGGTGAATTTATTTAATTTCATTCTCCACAAAATTGGCCTTGAATGGTTTCAGGACTTTTTATATAATTCTGGAGTATTTTCCAACAACAATGTATATGCGCTAAGTACTTTAATAGAAGCTGTATTGAAAAACAATAATGTTTATTTCAAAGGGCAGTACTATCACCAGACTTGTGGTATGGCAATGGCAGTGGCATGCGCTCCCATTTTTTCCAATATTGTTATGATAGAATAGGAAAGGAGCTTTCACCTGTGTTCTGAATTTGTACAACACTGGGCAATGTATTGTCATTTTTTTCTTGATGATGTTTTTTTGGCATGGCAGGGACCACATGATGAAATTGGAAAATGTATTGACTATTGCAACAGCAGTACCACCTTTCTTAGATTTACCCATACTTCTAATTCGGAAATAATTAGTTATCTAGATGTTGAAATAAGTAAGGACATGGTTAATAGGAGGTTTGTGAGTAACATCTTTAGAAAA
This sequence comes from Protopterus annectens, assembly GCF_019279795.1. Lineage (NCBI taxonomy): Eukaryota > Metazoa > Chordata > Ceratodontiformes > Protopteridae > Protopterus > Protopterus annectens. The sequence continues at coordinate 514,995,585 of NC_056728.1, read as the reverse complement.
CCTACCATTACACAACAAGAGAGGTATTATAAAAGGCCAGTATGTACGCTTGGCCCGGATGATTTCCGAGGAAGACGATTTTAATTTAGAAGGGGAAAAATTACTAGGTATGTTCACCAGGCAGGGATATCCCACATCTTTGGTTCAAAATGTTTTTTTTAGAAATAAAATAAAAGAGAAGGAACTGTGTATTTAAACCTATTTTGAGGGATACCATGAGAAGTGAGATAGAATTGAATTCAAGGGAGAACCTAGGCAACTATTATAGTATGTTTTCCCATGCTTTTGTTACCACCTTTAGTGTGGAACATTATGGAATAATTTAAACTTTAAAAAAGAATTGGGGCATTTTCTCCTGTTTTGATGGAATAGTAAAACAACTAGGAGCAACCCCTATAGTAGTTTGTAAGAGGGGTAGAACAATTAAAGATTGTTTGGAATGGAATCCCTCTACATGCACTCGGAAGCATAGCACTTATAAATGTGTCTCATGTTCGTAAAACCCTGAAAACTAAGTTTACTGCAATTGTAACACCAAGGGCTTAGTTTATGTTGCCTTATGTACTGATTGTTTGGGATTTTGTGTAGGTAAAACCCAGAGGTAATTTAAAGATTGCATATATGAACATCAGCTGGATATGAGACATCAAAAGGTAACAATGTTTTGGCCAAACATGCAAGTCAACATTTAGGACACAAGTTTGTGTTTTGTGGAATATATATTGTGGAAAAAAATCCCAGGGGGGGTCCTTGGCAGGATTTATTGGAAGCCCATGAGCTAAAATGGCAAATCAGATTGGCAGCTTGCAGCCCACCTGGTTTAAATAATTATGCAAGTATTAACTGCATTCTTAAATTAAAATCGTACAATGTATGATGATTTTTTTAACTATTACTTTTATGTACATTATCCATGTGATTAACTGTGGAGTGTGTTATGTATTTAAATGTTTTGTATAATAAATGGTATTTAAACTATTGTTGTTTTCAAAAGAATTTTTAAGGGACTGTTTAAATAATGGGGGAAGTTATATCCAATTATGTTGGGTCAGGTGATCTGTTTTAACAGGATAAAAGGTGTATGTTAGCAATTTTGTTTGATTCTGAGGAAGTCTTTGGATATAACCAGATGAAAGCGCTAAATCTGTGTGGAAATATTAAACAGTTTTTATTGTGGTGCATTTGGACATTTGTATTTTCATTTGGAACTTTGGACTGGATTACTGTTTTCACTTTTGTTTCACTGGTTCTTAGTTTACAGAAGAAACTGTGCTGTGAGCATCTAGCTAACAGAAAATGTCACATGCAAGATCATATTTAAGGTACTACAATACACTTCTGTCAAATTTTCTCAGTAGTGCTACACCCATCAGATCCATTATTTCAGGAAGAATCTGAGTAGGAATGAATGTGAGACTGAGGACGTGCCTTCAAGATTTTGAAAGATAATTTAAAACCCTACAAAGTACTTTCTCAATTTGATCTATAATTGCTATATTTATTGTGCAGACTTCATGATGATACAGGAAGACTCACAACATTTGATTCAAGCCTTCTGCCTAAAGTTAAAAACAACAGTGTTTCTTTCTAGAAAATATGTACCCCATTCAGCTTAATCAAACTATTCATCCAGTTTCAATACAGAAAGGTTTATGCTAGCTACAGGTCACCAGCCATTGTTAGCCTTCAACCCAAAAAAGGGGTAGCCATGGAGAATAAAGAATGGTTATGATGGTGGCCCCTGCTTCTATTGGACCATATAAAGGCTAGGGAGTTTAAGGAAACAAGGCAGCACAGTAATGATGATGAACTGTGATGGGTATGATATTAAAAATATAAGAATGCAATATCTATGGATGCAGTTGCTGTACACTGCATATCAGCTGTTGTGCAGCTGTGCATGATGAATGCTACTGTGCAAATAGAAGCAAGGAATTCCTACCAGTACAATTTATCTGCATTACAAAGTACCAGGAGATACCAGACAATGACAAACGTCAGCTTCCTTGCCAAAAATTTCTGCTAGTGGTCTGGCAGTGGTGTGGAAATTGAGGACTCATTGAAAAGCTGCATTGGATGTCATTGCTTAAAATTGTACTGATACCCACACCCATGCCTCTTTGGACACAGTCATCTATAACGTGGTAGTGTATTCATAATGAGTTTACTGGTGTTTTCTGGGACTTAGTAGTCCAAAGTGCTGTTGTTGTGTAATCAAAGTTGCAAAGAGTCATCAGTATGGAGTTGGCTTGGACATAATAGCTTAGGTCTTCACCTCATAGACTCAAGGTGCCAAGTTTGATAAAATAGTCCCTCACTCCCTCAGGGCAGTTAGCCTAGTATTCACACATGAACTATAAACACCATAAAATATTTTGTAAGAGAAAAGTAAAACTTTTAATAATCATTTAAGAAAAACACAGTATAGCATAAGGCCACCCTGATACAGCAACAAAGAATAAGCTTAAACTAGCTACAGAAATATTGAACATACTTTAGAATAACTCCAGGTCTATCCATTATGTACCAACAAAAACAAGAAACCAGTCCAGAATAACACAAGGAATCCAAAAAAACTGGACAAAATCAAGGACAAGTAAAACTTCACTCTTTATTGGCTTAAGTAAAAAAGCACTGTCTTTAACGCTTCACACAGATAAAATGCATTTTCGTCGGAGCACCTCCCAGACTTCATCAGACAATGCAAGGCAGTAAAAGAAGCAGCATTTAAATAAGCACACTTTTAATGTACTGTTTGTTATCCAAAAATCTTAGGCAAGAACCCTTCCCAACATGCACACTTCATGCAGCATCTGATTTTTGGATAACAAACAGTACATTAAAAGTGGGCTTCTTTAAATGCTGGTTCTTTTACTGCCTTGCATTCTCTGACGACGTCTGGGAGGTGCTCGGATGAAAACACATTTTATCTGTGTGGAGCATTAAAGACAGTCTCCTGGATTTATGAAGCCTTTTATAGCATGCAGGATTAGTCTAAGAGCTATTTTCTGCAATATGGCCGACGTGCGATCCAGGAACGAGCTCCCGGGACGTGCACGTGACCTCTTAGGCTAATCCTGCACGGACTGAGCTCCTGTATGCAAATTACCCTAATTTGCAGGTAATAACCATGCAAATGAGGGTAATTTGTGATCCAGGAAGCTGTCAGCTGTCAGTGCAGGATGAGTGCAGTCTGCAGAAATGTACTCGGTTAGTAACCGAGTTCATTTCTGCAAACTACAAAATGGAGCTATGACAGCTCAAAATAAAGGCTGCATATCATTGAGGAAGCATGCCAGTGGCCAAGTATAAGGTCATTGGCATTGCAAACTGTTTCAAAACTAAAAAAAATCAACTTTTATTTATTTATTTTTTGCCGATCTCGGCTGTTTAACCATAGGGCAGCGGCGAGCAAACAGGATTGGAGGAAATATAAAAAAATAAACTTATAATGAGAACTCTAACTTAAAGCAGTATTCTGCCATGCAAGTCAATGGCAGGCATAAGACAACCTGGCCAGTGAGTATTGGTTGCTAAGGGGGGAGGCTCAGTGTGGGACATGTAACTATACTTTAACAGGCAATCCTATGCAAATGAGGGGAAGGATAGTGAATCCCAGATTTCCCCAGGGTGTGAGGCAGGTCCCAAGAGTGTAAGAGCATAAATAGCTGGGTGCAAGACTAGGATATAGGTGACATCATGGGCGTTTGTGTCAGGCATACTGTAAGTGGACTGGAGCCCTGTGGCTCAGGACTGCTCCTAGCTTAGCACAGCTAAGATAGAGGTGTGTCCAAACTGCCTAGCACTCTTTACAAAGTGTAAGCGGGTGTGCTCGCCGTGCACCGGGTTTTACAGGAAGAAAAAGGAAGTTAAACCAGGAAATAGCAGCTCTGTGCACATTTGAGCACTCCGTTTGTGCGGCGCACACACAGGCTTAAACAGGGAGGCAATGGGAAGGGAAAACAGTAGTAGGAAGGTAATCAAGGAAAACTAGCTTAGCTGAAAGGTGAAATGTATCAGAAACAGCCAATTACACAGGCAGCAGCACAGCCCAGCACACCACTATAAACTATGCAAACACCTTTCCCCCTTGTTTTTCTCAAAACTTCTGCACCACCAGTGTATACAGATGGGGAAATATTACAAAACGAAAGCAAGAGAAAAAATGTTAGGGGCTGCGTTTGCTATCATAAACCAGCATGTGCAAGAGGCTGAGGCTGGTGAGGATGTGAATGCTGCTGAGCAACCCACAGTGAGGAGATGGAGAAGAGTGTACAGATCCCAGGTAACCTAACAAGGGCTACATGAGCTGGAGATAGTGGAGTGCTATAGGGTGGACAGGGACCTCCTACAGCAAATTGTTGAGCTGTGCCGGCCATGCCTTGCACACAGAACTAACAGAGGGGAACCCATCAAAGTGGATACCAAGGTAAGTATAGGACTAAGAATACTAGCTACAGGTACCTTCCAAAGGCCAACTGAGGATATGATGGGGATTTTACAGGCATCAGCATCCAGGGTACTCCACCAGTTCCTGGGTGCCATGTCAGCATATATTTCCCCATCACCTGTGAGGCGTTGGCCAGCAATATGCATCTCTTCCACTAAATAGCAGAATACCCTGAGGTAGTGGGTTCAATAGCCTGTGCGCACATGCACATTAAAGCACCACCAGGTGAGCGGGGTAGGCTCTACATCAACCGCAAGGGCTTCCCCTTCATCAACTGCCAGGTCATGTGCGATGCCCAGGGCATAATAATAAATGTGTGTGCGCTGGCTGCCCTGGAAGCTACCACGATTCCCACATCTGACATCTGACGCAGCTGTACCAGACATTTGCCAATGGGGACATCCCACATGGTCACCTAGTGGGGGATGCTGGATTCACACTGGAGCCATGGCTGATGACACCCATCAGAAATGCACACACACACCCAAACAAGAACTCCATAATGAGGCACACACACAAACATGAATCATAATAGAGCATGTGTTTGGGATGCTCAAGTCATGGTTCCGGTGCCTGGACACATCTGGTGGAGCCTTGCAGTACTCACCAACTACATGTACCCAAATTGTCCTTGTATGTGTCATGCTACACAATATGATCCTGTGGAAACAGCTGCAGCAGGAACAGCATGGGGCAGGGCCACACATCCCCCCCCCACCAGTGCCAAGGCTTGCACAGGTGCAGAAAGACTCGGAGGAGGAACAACCTGAGCCTGCCCCAATAGGTAGAAAGAGTTGTGCCCAGTATGCCCTGGCCTTGGCAAAGAGGCAATGCATAGCACATGCACTGACACAGTAGGGATCCAGGGAATGACCCCTCTCTCCAATTCAAACATACAGTAAAAGGGATGCCGAACATGACAACAAAATCAAAACACCTTCCCCCTCCCTAGCCATTAACCTTTTCAACTTCTCCCAAGTAATCCATTCTACAACCTGACCTAACAAAAACCACCCCCCAGGGTCCATCATAGATTGGATTTTAGTCTCCCATCCAAACAAAATCTCTCTCTCTGGCACTATCCCTGACTCCTTTAGTGACCATCTCCCTGCCTACATTCATCGCTCAGCTAACCCCTCACAATTCCAACATCATTACATTCAAACTCATAACCTTAGCAACTTCAACCCCACAATTTTCTCTAACATTTTCAAACAAATCAACTGGCAAATCCTTAACACTCTCTCCCTTGACAACGCTGTAGAGCATTTTAACTCTATCTTCCTAAATTCTCTTAACTCCCTAGCCCCCCTAACAAATCAAAGCCAGTTCTGCTCCTTGGCTGACCAAAGAGACTAAACATACCATGCATCTCAGAGACAAATCCTGGAAGCTTTTTCAGAAAAGTAAACTGTCTTCTGCCTTGCCCCAATATACCCATCTCCGCAATCAAGTAAAAAAATTAGTCTCCTTGGACAAAAAAAAAACTACTACAATAAACTTCAGTCCAATAATAATAAAAACCCAAAACAGTTCTGGAAATCTGTTAACTCTCTTCTCCATCCTGGGTCAAGAAATAACCCCTGCCCTGACCCTAGTTTAACTGACAAAGAACTGAGCTCTCACTTCAACACTTTCTTTACAGATTCTATAGCTAAGCTAACCAAAACATTTCCTGACAATAATCCATGCAACTTCCTAAACTCTCCTTCCAACATCCCCAATAACTGTCCCTCTATGTTCCAGCTCAAACTAGTTTCCATGATGTTCATAAAAAAGCTCTTATCCAAACTAAAGCCATGCTCTAATGCCCCTGACAACATTCCCCCCTCCTTCCTCAAATGCACAGCCAAAGGTATTGCTCTCCCAATTAGTATCCTGATCAACCGATCCTTAAAAGAGTCATACGTACCCAAACTTTGGCGTTCAGCCTACATTCTACCACTTCACAAAGGAGGTAAAAACACCTCCATTTCTAACTTCCGCCCCATAGCCCTACTCTCTCCAATATCTAAAATTCTAGAAAAATGTGTCCACCACCAACTTTTACCCTACTTAACTCAGAATCAGTTACTTACACCCACCCAGCACAGTTTCCGTCCCAGCCACAGCACCATAACTGCCCTACTCTCCTTCTTATAAACTGTTAATCAAGCCCAAGATTCTGGACTTCTTGTATCCACTGTTCTGCTAGATCTTTCTAAAGCCTTTGACACCATATCCCACACACACCTTCTCTCTCATCTCACCAACCTTAATCTCTCCCCTAATACTCTTTCCTGATTCTCCAGTTACCTTTCTGACAGATCTCAGGCTGTCAGATGGAAGGACTCTACCACTTCCTTCTTACCTACACCTACCGGCGTTCCTCAGGGAACCATCCTCGGTCCCATACTTTTCAACATCTTCATAAATAACCTTCACACTGCCCTCCCTGACACTACAGTCATCCAATACGCTGATGACTCTACCTTAGTTTGTGCCACCCCCAACTTTTCTGAACTTCTGTCTAAAGCACAAATAGCTTTTTCCACTACAGAAAACTGGATGCACCAAAACCATCTCTGCCTCAACTCCAATAAATCTAAAATACTAATTTTCTTCCCTACCAAGGCTTCTTCCTTTGACAAAAACTCTTTCAACGTCCTAAGCCAAACCAACACTCCTATAGAAGTGGTCCCTTCCACTAAACTCCTTGGCATTACCATTGATGAACGCCTCAGATTCGATCTCCACATACAACAAAACATAAAAAAAAAACCCACCAAAAGTTAGGTATGCTCTACAGGAATAATCAATTTCTTTCAAACTCCTCTAGGCACACCTTAGCAATCACCTACCTCCTTCCCTCTCAACTATATGGTGCCCCTCTTCTAACTAATCTGTCTGCTTCCCTCACCTCTAAACTTGAAGCTTGCAAAAATAAGATTTCTAAATTCCAAAACAGAGCAGGAGCCCAACAGTAGCCAGCAGAAAAAGATGTTAATCCCAAAAAACACTTTCTTTTAGCATAAAGTCAATTTAATAAAAATGTTTCTCACGTTTTCGTCACTTTAAGTAAAGTAACTTCTTCAAACCCACAGACAAACAGTAGTTACACAGTTTCTACAGCATTTAAACCATGTAGCATGAAGTCATGTGACTAATAGTAGCAATGAATTAAAGGTGCAAAGCACAATAATTCAAACATAAGTCTTAAAACTTACATACTAACTCAAATAAAAAGTGTGTATGCAATCAGTTTACAATATACAAGGATTATGTTAATGTCATTAGTAAAAAGTTAAAAATACACTATCATGTAAGATTTCTTAAATTAAGCAAATATGAAATATTGCAATTCTCATTCAAACCAGGCAAGCAGAAAGCATTAAGTGCTAACTGCCATTCTAGTTCTCGTACCTCTAATAGTACTGGATATGGGCAACCTCTAATGCCAGGAAGTACCTGATCAATAGCTTGGAACGTGAAACTATGTCCACCATTTAATGAAACATGTTTTGCTAAAGCATTTTCTGTTTTATTTTTGCTAATCGCATAAGAGTGTTCGTAAATTCTCTCACGAAGCTTCCTGTCTGTTTTCCCTATATAGAAAGCTGGACATAAGGTACAGGAAGCTAAGTAAACAACACTCTTGGACTCACAATTCAACTTATGGTTGATGTAAAATTTACATTTATTCAATACTCTAAAAGAATTACCTGTTTTTATGTATTTACACATCCTACATGCTCCACACATAAAGGTTCCAGTAAGTCTAGAAGCAGGTTTAGTGCTTTTAATTAAAAAAAAACTTTTTAAATTAGTACCTCTTCTATAAACAATACTGGGTGACTGGCCAATTCTGTCAACTAGGGAAGAGTCCTTATAAAGGAAACTCCAATTTTTGTGGAGAATTAATCTAAGTTGGTCACTGCCTTTACTAAAGGTGGTTATAAAAGTATTGCATAAAGAGGTCTCCCTAGTTTGCTGAGTCATTGAAGGTTTTATAAAGGTAACCAAGTCACTGTTTGGTGACTGTGTAGTTCGAATGGCAACCTGGCTAGGAGGTGACTACCAGGTTAACATCAATGACAACAGAAAGTGAGGTCAAGAGTGGTTGAACTATACCTCTACTCCATTTGCTTACGATTTCTTCAGTTAAGTCATTTATTAAACTAACCGGGTAGCCTCTATTGCAAAACATGTCTCTTAAGAGTTGACATTCAGAATTAAAGTCATCTTCATTAGTACACATCCTTGCGGCTCTGATGAGTTGACCTTTCACTATTGAACGTTTTTGCCTGTAAGGGTGTGCACTAGAAAAATGTAAATAGGAGTTGCGATATGTAGGTTTTCTATAAATTATGGAAACATATCTCCTATTTACTATATCTTTTTTTATATTCACGTCCAAATAGTCAATACTAGTAGTGTGAAAAGTTTAAGTAAAGTTAAAAAAATGGTGTAGTAGAGTTAAAGTAATCTATCATTTGTTTAGCTTGTGATTCATTTCCTTTAAAAATCACAAAGATGTCATCTAAAAATCTGGTATAAAAAGTGAAGGAAGTGTAAATTTCAGAGTTATTGAATACAAAATATTCTTCCCATTGAGCCATAAACATGTTCGCTGCACTCGCTCCGCAAGGGGAGCCCATAGCAACTCCATGTTTTTGTAAATCGATCTTGTCGTTAAAAATAAAAAAAGTTGTTGGAAAGTATATTATCAATTAACTCAGTTGCCAGGTCAATATCCCTTTGTGGAGCTTTTTTATTTTTCATATAAACTTCTACCCACTCAACTGCTTCTAAGTGTGGAATAGAAGTGTATAAGTCGACTACATCGATGGTAAGAAAGTTGTCTTCTTGGTTAACTTCTAAAATGTTCAAATTTTTCAGCAAAGTCCATGAATCTTTGCATACTCGTGACTCAAGTTTAAGATATTTTTGTAATATTGAGTCAACGAGTTTTGTACATGGATATGTCAAGGAACCTCGACCGTCAATAAGTGGACGCATAGGAGGGTCATGTTGGTTCTTATGAATCTTTGGTATTCCAAACATGACAGGCGTTTTTGGGTAGAGAATAATAATGTAATTGAATGTATCCAGGCCAATTTTGGCTTCTATAAACAGATCTCTGAAGTACACTCTAATCCTTGATTGTGCAATATTTAGTTTGTTAAGAGATGCCTTAGCATAGGCTGGACAATTCAAGGCTAACTCTATTTTTTTATTATAATCCGTGATGTCAAAGATAACAAGTCCACCACCTTTGTCTGGTTTAACTAAACGGACATGAGCTGATCTAAGCAGTTTTTGTGCTCTTAAGTGTTCCGTAGTGATGTTGCTCTGTTTATAAAAAGTATTACTAGCTCTAATGGAAGGTATGTGTCTAATGTCTAACTCACACACGCTTTCATAAAGAGCTAAAAGGGGATGAAGAGGAGGGTTGAACGTACTAGCAGCCCTAAGTACATGTGCAGGTTGTTGAACATTGCCTAATAAAAAGGAAATATTTAATTTCCTTACGTAACACTTTAAGTCTAACAAAGTTTTTACTACATTAATGTTATTACTTAAAGCATATGTGTTACCCTTTGCTAGCAGTTCTACCAAATTCGCTTCTATAACAACAGATGAAAAGTTGTAAATATTAAAGTCCCCTTTAGAATTAGTGAGAACAACAAGGTTATTTACTGCAACAGTCATTAGGAACTATCTCTTCCGACGGTTGTTCCGCCTTTAGTTCCTCTGATACTGAGGGTGACGTGCCCCAGTAGTGGGCATGTTGTTCTTGTCCTGGTGAAAATTATGAGCAAGTTGACTGTTGTTTGCTTGCCCCTCATGTGAATTGTTAGCCCAAATTCTTTCATTTCGCCTAACTGTGTCAGCGAAATCAGTGTTATTAACCTCAGATTCAAGTGGTAATAGACTGTCAACAGAATTATTATTAGCTGAATTAACTTCTGTGAGGGGCGGCACTGTGTTGGAATTGTGCCAAACCTGTGAAATTTGTGGTCTAGGGTAAGCAGAACCATAAGTGTATGCCATACGGTCACGATTCATTTTTTTAATCTTGTTGTTTTTAAGTCTGTCCAACAATTGCTCAATACTGGTAAAGACACTGTTGTAGTCAAACCTATATCTAACAAAGTCAGGATGCAGTTTAATAGTTTTGTCCAAATCTTTGACTTCCTTCACTAAATTCTCAACCTGCAATGAGTAGTGTTTTATCATTAACTCCATAAGTTGAAAGCCTTGCTGGTCAAAAAAAGAAAGTAATTCTGTGTGGAAAGGAGCATATGGGATTAAGCCAGTTGGATATTGATAGCACCTAAGACCCTTAGGTACTATCCTTTCAGGTAAACATTGTCTAAAATATACCACCTCAAGTTGGAGCTTCTTCAATTTTAAGAGTTTCACATCAAAAGATTTCAATTTGTCAGCAAGCGAACGTAAGTTTGTCTGAGGTAGGTTAACATTACGAGCCGGTTGTTCCTGGGGGTTAGTAAAACCAAAACTTAATTTGGTAGTGTTGTTAACCCATTCAGAGAAAGATGGAACTCCAATAAGCTCATTTGTGTTAACAAGTTCATTAGAAGCACTGTTATCTACAGTCAGTGGTGCCAAGTTATGAATAGATACACCCACCTGTTGTGCTGGAACAGTCGCTTGTTGACCTGGTGGTATTGAACCATCTGAAGACCGAAACTGAGGGTCAGTGTTATTGGAATAATTCTGGGAGTTCAAGTTCCCTGGGTTGTTTCCATTAACAGATGTAATAGTGTTAGATCCGCCACTTCGCTGCTTGTCTACAGAGTCAAGTGTCTGGGTTAGATAATCAATACGTTGTGACAGTGAATTAAGAATGTTAGTTAAATCCACTGGTTGCAAAGTTTGCAAAGGTTGTGTTCATCCGAACAAATTCGGGCTGGCTGGGCTGTTAGGTGATCCAGATGCCATAAAAACTGTAGAACAAACAAATAAACTGGGTGGAAGAAACAAACAATCCAAAACAGAACAGGAGCCCAACAGTAGCCAGCAGAAAAAGATGTTAATCCCAAAAAACACTTTTTTTAACGTAAAGTCAATTTAATAAAAAATTTTCTCACGTTTTCATCACTTTAAGTAAAGTAACTTCTTCAGACACACAGACAAACAGCAGTTACACAGTTTCTACAGCATTTAAACCATGTAGCATGAAGTCATGTGACTAATAGCAAAACAAAAACACCTGTCATGTTCAGAATACCAAAGATTACCGCCCAGTTTATTTGTAAGATCTCTAAATTCGCCACTAAATCCAAAACCTCAACTCACCACTGCCTTACCCTACAGTCTCTAAACTGGCTAGAACTCCCTAACCACCTTGACTATCTTCAACTAACGACCGCTCACAAATTAATATTCTACCCAGAAAAATGCCCAGCCTTATCCAACATCCTTCCCCCTTATATCCCTAACCGATGATTGAGATCTGAACACCAAAACCTAATTTCCATTCACAGACCTAAACATCCCGCTGGCCAGCTAGTTCTATCCTTCTCTCTAGGTAGAAAATGGAACTCTCTCCCTCCTTCACTTAGGACTATACCTAATGCGGAATCCTTCAAGACCCAACTCTTCTTACACCTATTTTCCAAATGGAAATGTTCTTGCTTTCACCCTATATAAATTCAAGGGATTTTCTACACTAAGCCCCTCTCTACTCTTGCACCAATCTGCTCTCTGATTTCATTTCTAAATCCACCAAAATAGATTTGGCTGACTCTCAGTTGACTGTAAGGATGTAAATATTGCTAATTATGTTAGTACCTAGTTAAAAAAAAAAAAAAAAAATGTTGTTTTGCTGTTTTGCACTGTTCTTACTATGTATACTTGCAATTCACATCTTCCTGACTGTTTGTACATTTCTATTGTATTTTATTTCATGCATTTGTAATCTTGATTGTACTGCCTTTGGAGCTTTTCTCCCCAGGCCTCCACTGAAAATGGGTACTTCATGGCCCAGTGGACTTCCCCAGTAATCAAATTGAAAATAAATAAATAAAAAATAAATAAGGTAGATGGACATAGATGTGTGGAAGAGGGTGACTGTGACAAGGAGCCATCTGGGCCTGTCCCACCCAGCACACAGCCAAAGGGCCCCAAACACATGAGGTGCAGGTGTCACTCACTGCAGATACTAGCCAGCAGTATCTGTCAGCATGACAGAATATGTGTTGCACGTGCCAGCAGTGCAACATGACTGTACAAGGAAATAGTCACCTAGTAGCTGTATACATGTACCTGTGGCATATGACCCTGTGTGTGCCCGCATGTGGCATGTCAACCCCTACATGAATGGGTTACGGCCCATGCACACACCGCCCTCCCCATAGCAGTATCATGACAAGCCTGCTGAGGTCATCTAATGTGAAATACACCTTTGGGAGAGCTGTAGCTCAGTAATCCTCATGGCTTGTCCCATAACTGTGTACTGCTGTAGTGATAAACTAGTTAGGTAGTAGTTCTAACCCCAGACTTGGCAATTGTGTGAGTGTGTGTTTGTGTGCATGTCTTTGACTGTTTAGAAAGAAATGCCTTTTAGGCTACTCACACTCCGTACAATTCATATACTCATATACACAACTTTGGCAAGGTTGCTGATGTCAATCACCTAGTAATATACCTCTGGGGAAATCATAGCCCAGGAATCTCCATAGCAGGTCCTGTAACTGCATACAGCTGTAGTGTGATAAAGTAGTTAGGTAGATGTTCTAACCGCAGATTTGGCATTTTGTGTGTGTGTGTGTGTGTGTGTGTGTGTGTGTGTGTGTGTGTGTGTGTGTGTGTGTGTGTGTGTGTGTGTGTCAGACTGAGTAGAAAGCAATGCTTTTTAGGCTACTCACACACTGTACAATTCATATACACAACTTTGGCAAGGCTGCTGATGTCACTCACCTAGAAATACACCTCTGGGGAAATCATAGCCCAGTAATCTCTGTAGTGCATCCTGTAGTTGTGTTCTGCTGTAGTGTAATAAAGTAGTTAGGTAGGTGTTCTAATCCCAGACCTGGTGTTTGTGTGTGTGTCTGACTGAGTAGAGAGCAATGCTTTTTAGGCTACTCACACTCCGTACAATTCATATACTCAGCATTGGCAAGGCTGCTGATGCCACTCACCTAGCAATACACCTCTGGGAAAGTCATAGCCCAGTAATCTCAGTAGCGGGTCCTGTAATTGTAGTGTGATAAAGTAGTTAGGTAGGTGTCAACCCCAGACCTGGCAGCTGTGTGTGTGTGTGTGTGTGTGTGTGTGTGTGTGTGTGTGTGTGTGTGTGTGTGCGCGTGTGTGTGACTGAATAGAGAGCAATGCTTTTTAAGCTGATCACACTCCGTACAATTCATATACTCAACTTTGGCAAGGCTGCTGATGTCACTCACCTAGAAATACAACTCTGGGAAAGACATAGCCTAATAATCACTGTAGCGTGTCTTGTAACTGCGTACTGCTCTAGTCTGATAAAATAGTTTGGTAGGTATTCTAACCCCTGACCTGGCAACTGTGTGTTTGTGTGTCAGACTAAGTAGAGAGCAATGCTTTTTAGGCTACTCACACTCCGTACAATTCATATTCTCAACTGTAGCAAGGCTGCTGATGTCACTCACCTAGAAATACAACTCTGGGAAAGCTACAGCCTAGTAATTTCTGTAGTGCATCCTGTAACTGCATATTGTTATAGTAAGGCAGGTGTTCTAACCCCAGAGTTGGTAAATCTGTGTGTCGTTGTTTTGTTTCTCTGACTGAGTAACAAACAATGTTTTTTTGGTTACTCACACTCCTTAGAATTTACATACTCAACTTTGGCAAGGCTGCTGATGTTGCTCACCTAGAAATACACCTCTGGGAAAATCATAACCCAGTAATCTCCGTAGCACATCCTGTAACTGCATACTGCTGTAGTGTGATTTAGAACTGTGGTAGGGTTCCATCTCCCCCCATGGCAGTTCTAGATGTTTTGTGTGTGTTTCAATGTCTGTGTATGGAGCAATGCATCATAGGCTACTCACTCGCAATACATTTCAAATGCCCTACTTTGCCAATCCTGCTGATGTCATTCATTGTGAAATACAACTTCGTGGAAAAAGGTCTAATCCCTGTGGTGCGACCTATAACTGCTCCATGCTGTAGTATAAAATAGACCTAAGTCAGGGGTTCTATACCCACACATGTTAATTGCGGATGTTTTATGTGTGTCTCACTGTCTGTGTAGGGAGCAATGCATTTTAGGCTATTCACTCACAGTACAGTTGAAATGCCCTACTTTGGTAAACCTGCTGATGTCATTCAGTGTGAAATACACCTTTGGGGAAAGATGCTTCTTGGAATACCTGTGGTGTGTCCTATAACAGCTCCATGCTGTAGTATGATATAGACCTCAGTCAGGAGTTCTATACTCACACGTGTCAGTTCTGGATGTTATGTGTGTGTCTCACTGTCTGTGTAGGGAGCAATGCATTTTAGGGTAGTCACTCGTAGTACAGTTGAAATGCAATACTTTAGTAAACCTGCTGATGTCATTCAGTGTGAAATACACCTTTGGGGAAGGATGTCAATAGTAATCCCTGTGGTGTGTCCTATAACAGTCCCGTGCTGTAGTGTGACATAGACCTCCATCAGGAGTTCTATACCCACATATCAGTTGTGGATGTTATGTGTGTGTCTCACTGTCTGTGTAAAGAGCAATGAATTTTAGGCTAGTCAAGTACAGTTGAAATGCCCTACTTTTTGGTAATCCTGCTGATGTCATTCTCTGTGAAATACACCTTTGGGGAAAAATACTCCAGTAATGTCTGTGGTGCGTACTATGACTGTGTAGTGTAATAAACTAGTTAGGTAGGGGTTTTACTCCCAGAGATGACGAATGTGTGTGTCTGTAACTTGTATCCTGTGTAGAGGTGAGTGTGTGTCACCTGTGGGCAATGTGGAGGGGGTTTTGCTTATTTCTTTTATGGTGGCCCTACTATATATCACAATGTCAACCATACAGGGATAACAGATGTAAATTAGCTGGGAGGCTGGGGTGCAAAGTCATACCCATACATGTGATATCAAGGCCAACCAATCCAAGTTAGCAACCCCACTATTACCCAGAGCACACACTCAACCCATGTGTCATACACACACACATGACTAGGCAACAGCCAATATGTGGGTAGTGCACTGCATAATGGCCACTGATAGTAACTATGCAGTGATAGCAGTGGGCTACAGATGGCATGTCACCCTGGCCATCTGTCCAATATGCATGTAAATGCAGACAGTGCACCTCCACCATGTTCCCCAATGGACACCTGCACCACCTGTAGTGCCTTCACATGTGACTCACAATTGACATACCATGCCTGACAACATGCCCTGTATGGACAGATGACACTGACATCAGGGAATGCTGTTGGCATACTATAAATGTAGGTGAAGGGTAAACCTGCTGCCCATTACCAGTTCCTGCCACAGGTGGGCAAGACTGGCACATCTGATGATAATCTGTGTTTACAACATGGGCCAGACACCCCAGGTACAGTTCCACATGTCACTGTACATGCATGTGGGAGGTGTGCATATCCCAGACACCATCCATGTCATGGATTAAGGAACACATACATGGCGTGTGGTGTACAGCATTGGCCACACACAATAGTCACTGAGGTGACTGGATGGGAATGCAATACCCACCTGTGTGGACAAATGCAGTAACTACAGGCCTGAGCCACAATGCAGACCATTGTCATGTAGCCTGATGCCAAGGTATACCCATTGCCTACCCTTGTACAGCCTACTGGCACAGTTAAACACCACACACCCATATAGACATGCTCCCAAGCATGTCAGAACTGGCACCCTGTGTGTTCATGTGTGTGTCCACATCCACACTCACTACAAACCCCCAGGGCATACTGAAGCATGCTGTCTGATGTCTGACATTTCCTCATACTCTGGCCATACAGCCTCCATATGACCCATGTGGTGCATGTGATACCTGCACATTGATGTGTTGTGGCAATCCCACTAGTGATGAGTTGCACTCCTGTCCCTGCCAAGTGTGTCAATGTGTGTGTGTCCCTGTGTGAGTGTGCCTGTGTTGACGCTGGCACCTGTTCATGCAGACAGGTACATGTACGACACCTACCATATATTTACCATATCCCTGTTGCAGATGTCACTCATCTTCACATATATGTTCTGAGTGCTCCACATCAGGTAACCCATGTGGTGCATCCAATAACTGCATTGAACTGCGATAGCACTACATAGTTTTCGGGGGTTTGATACCCTGTGCTGGTAGGTGTGTGGCACAAACATGCTTCACTCTTACCCTCCCTGACATGTATCTGCCTCTGTCTGCCTCCCCCACTCCCTCTCTGGTGGATGTGGAGACCAACAACTGCCTTGCTTAGGCAGCAGCATGTGTATTTTACAGGATGCTCATGATCAGCTGATGGCCTGTGCATGAACTGCAGCCCTCCCCTAGCTGATTACATGTGGAACAGCTGTGGTAACAATCCCATAGCCAATTGCATGAAAACACACTCCAATACCTAGGAACATCATGGTGAAGTTGGGCCTTTGTAGTCACTGTGAGCAGGAACTAAATCTGTTGTTTGGCAAACAGCATCACAGATGGATTGGGGATTTACCTTTAACAACATACACTGTGGAAAGAGGGCAACAAACAGGAGAAGGATGTGCCTGACCTGACTACAGACTATAAGTCTACTATACTGCATTTGGAGTAATGTTGGTTTAACAGTGTTTGTCTGGATATGCCTGTCATACATGTCGCAATACCTCCCATGTCAGTTCCATGTATATGAGGAATCCCCATCTGCAGGGTCTTCTACAGACTGGGCAGTGTTGTGCCTATGGTTTCTTGTGCTAGCCACAGTGCATCTATCTGTGGAATGCAGAAGGTAGTTTGAGGATTGTAGTCTATAGATGGTGACGGCCATGACAGTTATTGACTTCATATCCCTTATAGGACATATGTTGCAACAAACCCCATTACAATGGAAAATATATGAGGTTATCACAGCAACATGTCTATACTGGCCCTGTGTATGTGCTGTCAGCCACACCTCTGTCAACCTTTGTACATATGGCATGCATGAAGTGGTGCATATGTTTTGTACACCATAAATACTGTCATCATATCTGATAACAAGTCAGTGATATATCGGATTGCTACACATGTCATGTACAATAGGGTTTATATTTCATGAAATAAGCTGAACATTCTGTGGATATTTGTACAGTACTGAGGTCTGTGTAGTGATGGTGAATGTCGGCAGTGTGTGTATTGTTAATATGTACTTTAGCTTATGTACAGACTGTGGTAGATGTCATTGTTCTAGCTCCCCTTCTATCAGATGTTACATGCTGCCCCACTGTATGGTACCATTTTGCTTCACATGTTTGTAAGGCCATACACACACATGTCCCATAATACAGACAACCATCAGACCAAACTGTGTAGCAGCCCAGTATATGTAGGGTCATTCTGTGAGTGGCACATATGAGGATGGTGTAGAACCAATAGTCCATATACTGTAATATTATGCTAGCTTACCATATGTGGCTGTGGCTGTGTTCATATTGGTTGTGGTTATACACTGTCACACAGGTGTATCTTACCCTGTGCTGTGACATGGCTATTGAGCCTGCTATATATGCAGGTACATGTGCATTCCCCCATACGAGATGTAGGCCAGTCTTGAGCCAGTCTGCCTGTAGCCTGCACAGTGCATTGTTACATGCCTAGCAGCTTAGTGTACTTAACTAGTGGGATGTTATGTGCAGATACTTGCCAGATGTACTGCTGCTGGGCATCCCTTAAATGTCATGCATGTCAGACAGAGCAGTGGGATGCTGTACAGATGTATGTCAACATCTAGTGGGTAGTATGTGTACATGGCTCCCCTGTACCAGCAGTCATTATGTCTCAGGCCACACAGGAGTGTGTGAATCCAACACCTATGGTGCCAAATGTATACCAGTCATTATGTGTTATACCCATCTACATGGCTGTCTACATCCATATTGGCAGGCCTGCAACACATGTGGTGAACTAAGGGATTATGTGTATACCTCTGCACTGTACAGGGTGTGTCTGAAGTTCCACATATAGTGGCCAATATCTCTACTGCACTCCACAGGGGCATTACATGCTAGCAGCGGTACCTTACAATGATTTCCTTAGGATGTCTGTCAGTAGCCAGTGGCACACATGCTATAAGCAGATGTCAGCATCCACACACACCATGTCTGTGAAGACAATCCTAATGACAGTAGCAACAGTCTAGTAATATACCTGCTATACATACCTGTCATCCCCTTGCACTACGACTTTGGGACTGTAGGGGTTGGGGTACGGCTACACTCCATGTCCAGGACATATGGTGGAAATATATGTACATATACTTATCCAGATAGCCATATATATATATATATGTATGTATATATATATATATATATATATATATATATATATATATATATATATATATATGTATGTGTATATATATATATATATATATATATATATATATATATATATATATATATAGTTATACATGTGTACTACATTCAATTACCACTGTCATGGCAACTACCCAGTATATATATCCCTACAGCATGTGGAATTGGTCCATTTACATTTCCTCTGTGATGGACATCCTTCCTGTGTGTGGGCATCAGTGATACAGACAGCAGGTAGCAATACCTCTTACAGGAGAACCTGCACACTCAGAGTAGCTACATATTTGTAGGAGGATCAGGAATTATAGACAGACTGTGAGTAGAGTTGTGTTATGCTTTGCATAGTACAGGTGTTACAGGATGTGTGTATGTACATACTAGTGTACCTCGGAATGCAGTCTGTCTGCATAGCTCACTACTGTGAGCCTATCCTCTTCCTGAACAGAGGTATGCCTATCATTTGCTGTCCGTCCACCACACAGGTTCTGTGTCAGATATTACACTGGCAGTGTGTGTGTTGCATGCTATAAGTACATGGCTACATCCATTTC
>NC_056728.1:514506706-514601602 GCF_019279795.1 Protopterus annectens | reverse complement strand
GTGTTTTGTTAATAGTAAATTGGACACAAAGGAGTTCTAGGTCATTATTTTGTCTAAGAAGTCTAGAGGTGAAAACTTTTTTTAAGGAGACGTAGACATCTCCAGCTTTAGTGCATTCATTTAACATAATGGGCCTGAATGTGTGTGCTAGGCATTGAAACCCTGCACGGATGGAATGCTCTCATTGTTCTTGAACAATGTCTATGTGAAGCTGTATAGATCAATGTTTTCTACAGTACAGAGTGCTTGTAGGATGTGGAGTTTCTAGTTTAGACTCCTAGCACTGAGCAGCATCTAGATTCTGTTTTGTTATGTTGGAAGCTTTAGAGGAATGATGATGTCTCAAAAAAGGCACTATAGGGTGGACAAGGATTTAGCCAATATGCAATAGCCACAGAGGGACAGGTACTGGCCATATATATATATATATATATATATATATATATGTGTGTATATATATATATATATATATATATATATATATATATATATATATGGGTCTACTTGATAACACCGACACGCCAAAACACTGACAACGAAACAACCGACATGACAAAACCAAAGGTTAAAAAACTCGAAACTTCACATGCCCAACAAACCACAATCCTGACAATCAACAAAACAAATAACTTTCCCGAAAAACACACACACGACAAAAGCGCACCAAAAACCTTACAAACCTACACTAAACCTTACATACACAACTATACATGCACTAACCTTAACCCAAACCCTAACCCTAAGGTCCGTCACTATCGCACACTTACCTTACCCGCACCCTAACCCTAACTCACTTAATCCACCCCTAACCCTTAAGTCTGTCACTATCGCACACTTACCTTACCCGCACCCTAACCCTAACTCACTTAATCCACCCCTAAACCTAATGTTCGGCACTATCGCACACTTTCCTTACCCGCACCCTAACCCTAACTCACTTAATCTGCCTCTAACCCTTAAGTCCGTCACTATCGCACACTTACCTTACCCGCACCCTAACCCTAACTCACTTAACCCGCCCCTAGACCTAATGTTCATCACTATCGCACACTTACCTTACCCGCACCCTAACCCTAACTCACTTAATCTGCCCCTAACCCTTAAGTACGTCACTATTACACATTTACCTTGCCCACACCCTAACCCTAACTCACTTAACCCGCCCCTAAACCTAAAGTTCATCACTATCGCACACTTAACTCACCCACACCCTACCCTAACGTCAGTGACTATCACACACTTTCCTTACCCACACCCTGACCCTAACGTCCATCCCTATTGCACATTTACCTTAATATGTTGGTGTTCTCAGCATTGGGATTCTCAACTGTCGGTCTTCTCTGTTGTCAATCTTCCGGTGTCGGTTATCTCATTGTCATTTTTCTCAGCTTTTGGCATAATCAGGTAGACATATATATATATATATATATATATATATATATATATATATATATATATATATATATACATATATATATATTTATATATATATGAGGGACAGTACACTTTTAAAGTTAATAATCTCTTGATTACTGGAGTGTTATCTGACTAAAAGAACAATCTAAGTTTACAAGTGAAGAGCAACCTGCCTATTAGTGCAAACCAGAGCCTTTTTTCAACTACTGAGGGAAGAGTTTCAGTATGTAGTTTAGCTATTGATTTGGGGGAAGAGTAGTAGGTGTGGATAGGAAAAATCTGATTTGAGTACTGACACCTGGCAGGTAGTAAATAATCACTAAAGCAGTTTTCTGTGGCATTGAGTATGCAGACCTAAGTAACGCATTGACAGCTTGTGTATTAACACTGCTTTACTTTGTAGTATACTATTATTTCTGAACATCGTGTTGGTCACAGAACAAATGGCTGTGACAATGACTGTATGAATACAGAGGTAATGAAAGTTTAAGGCTCTTAAC
The DNA here is from genome assembly GCF_019279795.1 of Protopterus annectens. Taxonomy (NCBI): domain Eukaryota; kingdom Metazoa; phylum Chordata; order Ceratodontiformes; family Protopteridae; genus Protopterus; species Protopterus annectens. The sequence goes on along the minus strand of NC_056728.1, from coordinate 514,599,686 downwards.
ATTTACTGGAATGATTTATGTGCTGACACATATGATATTCTGTTTCCATAAGTAGGTTAGTGCATCATATGAATCATATGTGTGTCATCTGCAGCTATTGTACCATGGGTCTCATTGTACCAAGGATGTTTATTATATCAGTAAACATTACTAACTTCACAGAGGACATAGCAAGCAACACATCGTGGACAAGAAAAAATCACTGAACTCCCTAAGGCCTAATAAATAGCAGAAAAGCGTTCAGCAAAGCAACATAGCATGTTAAAATGAAAGGAGATTTTGATCCAGTGGATTCAGAGCTTCTGCTAGCTTGACAGTAAGGGAAGAGATGGAAAATATGTTTAAAATGTTGGAGGCAATGACTTTGGAGACCCAAGGTCGTCAACAAATTAAGCAATCAGCAAAAAGCTGTTCCATCTCTACAAGGTGAAATCAGTCAAATACAGGAAAAATATGGAATTGTATATGATTATATTCTGGGCGCAGGAGCAGCAGATAAAATCCATGCAAGAAGTGAGTAGATTGGCCATGAACGTGGGCGATTTTGAGAATAAGCAGTATAATGGAAGTCTAAGACTAAGTGTGACGACAGAGAGTCACAGCAAGTTTATAGCTGCATTTAGTGCACCCACTGACATTGACTGGAAGACTGAGTGTACCCATCATGTAGGAAAAAGAATAATCACGTTGGCCTCAAACATCCCACATTGTATTGCAGAGTGCATGATAGGAAGGGATGAGTGGAACTGTGGTAAAGAAAGAGTTTGGAGATTTTGGCAAAATACTAGAACATGAAGGGCGTGTATGGTGAGGTAATATTAGAATTAAATCATGTATATGATTATAGTAGTCCTAATATAAAAGCAGAAGGGAGAATGGTGAATTAGAAGAACTAAAGGAGAAAATGGATATGGAAAGTACATTTATTTGGACAAGGAATAAAAAAGCCTGGGGATGTAGAAATTCCTGTACTGGAAGGAGGGTAAGGCATTACATAACCTATGGGGGTGGGGTGCTTCAATTTTAGAAGCTAAATTTAGCAGTGAAGATTTGGTTGATTAAGTTAGTGGCAATAAAGTCTTTGTAGCAGTAAGAGGATATAGGGATATTTAATCAGGAGAGGAGTGAAGGACTGAAAGTAGATTTTAGATGCGGGAAAATTTATGTTAATTTGAATTTTGGAATTTATGGTCCAGAAATAGGAGAACCCGGGACAGAAGCTTGGTTCAGCTGAAGGGATTTATTACTTGAGGGGAAAAATGGAGTATCCTAAGGAGAGTATCTAAGTTAAGGACATTGCTAGTTGTATGGGATGAGTACATGATGTGGGTCAATAGATGGTTTAGTACCCCATTGCAATTAAAAAAGGGTAGAAGGTAGGTGTTGGAGTTGTGCAGAAGAAATGCCAGATGTGCATATGTTTTGGAATTGTATTAAGGAGAGGCATGTTTCACAAAGGTGTGTAGAGGAATGGGTAGCCATATATGGAAATGATGCACATAAAATAGTCCTTTTGTCTTATTAGGAATAGTAGAAAATGCAAAGGATGGACTATATAAGAGCAAGTTCAGATATTACTAACGAGTAAGTGTGTGAGGATTCTCATAGCTACAATGTGGAAAGCTGGTATAGTATAGCAGGATGGGGTGGTGAGGTTAAATAACCATAGAACATACAGAAGTCTGCTGATGGAAAAAGAGGTAGGGAAACAAGGTAAAGGTTAAAAATATATGGAGAGAGAGCAGGGAAAATATAAAGTAATAGGATAATTAGTACATGAGTGCATCATTATGAAGGAGAGGTAAAAAGTCTTGGTAGACAATTTAATTGCTTAGGGTATTTGGAGAATTTAAAGGAAAAAATTGCAGGTATGACAACAGGAGATGAGGAGGGTAAAAGAGAGAGCAAACATACTTTACAAAATGGTATAGTGTGCAGGGGCAGTGATACAATTAGGGTTAGTCATTATTAATACCCCCCACTTTAATACCTGCTAATCCTAAGTCCACTCCTGACCCTAACCTGAATCCTACAACCAACCTTAGAAAAATCTTTCCTGTAACACTATCACTATACACAATATATCTGCCATAAAACATATACAGTGCCAGAATTACCCATTCTAAAGACGTAAAACTTTATATATAGGTCCTGCTGGAGATACAGGTATATATCCCAAAGACTACAGCGTCTATGGAACAGGCTCCCCATCCATGTAAAGCAGAGTTCCTCCCTAACCCAATACAAGTACAATTGGGACAACTGGATGGGAAACCAGAAATTAATCCCTGGTTTGGCACTTATGTCTCTGATGGACATAGGTATCCTGTAAATGGTTCATCTCCCAAACCTCTGCTTAGACTTATTAAGGGTATCAGAACTTGTTAGAGATTTGGGATGCATGGCTAGTCTTAAAAAGGCTCTTGTGGTCGTTAGCCTAGTAAACACCTACGAACCTATGAACCTCTGAACCTACAAACCTAAACACACACACACACACACACACACACACACACACACACACACACACACACACACACACACACACACACACACACACTAACTTATCTTAAAAAACTTGTGCATTTGTTATGCAAACTCATCAATCAGATCACGCAGAGCAAATATTCAACATTCCAAACATTCAACCTTTAAATGCCTACAGTCTCTCTCTCTCTATATATATAAAATAAAATAAATATATATATATATATATATATATATATATATGGTATGCCTTACCTGCCTGTCTAGTTTTGCTTCCATAGTACTGTAAGGCCCGTTGCCCATGTAATAATCTGAGGTCAAATATTCTGCACAGTCATGGGATAACATTACACATTTATTTATTTATTTATTTCAGTTTGATAACCAGGAAAATCCACATGGCCAAGAAGAGCCCGCTTTTAGTGGAGGCCTAGGGAGAAAAGCTCCAAAAACTCATTACATATTACTATAAACATAATCATCAGGTTAAGAACACAGCATTATACATACATAGTGCAACATAATTTAGCATATTAATACACAAAGTAGCATGACATGAACATCAGGCTGAGAATCCAGCACAATGCAGATGGGGTTGATTACAGTCATGAGAGGGGATACAGGTGATGGAACGTGGTTGAGAAATTATATATATATATATATATATATATATATATATATATATATATATATTACAGAATTTGTTTTATTATGATAAAGAGAATCTAAGAAGGTTACCCAAGGTGCAGTAGGAGACTGTATGGAACTGTATAGTGGTGTGTATAAGTAGGAATAGTTATGGTGTGAGACATAAGTGATGGTACTGAGAATGAGAGTGACAGTGGGAATGTGAAGAGACAGTATACAGGGGGGTTAAGTAGGAGCATGACATGGGTGTCCCCATTCTGAAGATAGATGGGAGAACAAGAGAGATTTGAAGTTGGCATGGTTAGAAGTATTGTGAAGGGGGGAGTTCTATAGTTTGGCTATGGAGCAGGATAGCATACTTAGCTTGTCAGGCTACATATGTGTGCACTGGCAATATATAATTCATTATACACAATCCAGTATTTACTGAGCAATAGCTATTTACAGTGCATGTCTGTTTGCCTGTAAGGTATTGTACATTGCTTTATGTGGTCAAAACAACTTAGTCTACCCTTTTATTTTTACTTTGCATTATGTTGCTGCCCCTCACTGCACTTATTCCCCTATTCTTTCACAACGTGATTGTTGATCACGTATATTTATTTGGCATGCTATAAATGTCATGCCCTGTCAACAGTATATCTACTGCACTGGAAAACTGTTGTGGCACATGGTGAGCCAAACATCTAATCCATTTTTCTTTTTGTACCATAATGTTGACTTCTGCCACCTCATTTTTCATACCATGTCCGTGCATATGTTTTTGCATGTATTGTGTTTACTAGCATATATTTATCAAAATCATTCATATTTTTACAGTTCCTCAGGCACGAAATTTGGTAGAAATACTATTCTTACTTGATTTGGTTGTTGTATGGCAAGCTGTTATGTCCATATTTGCAACATTCCTTCTTCTTTGCGTGAATATTGTAGCTTCTTTTTTATTAAGAATGGGGACTGGTTTATGTAAAGCCACATTTTATTGTTTTGTGCTGTAGTATAAAACCCATATTTTATTCCTTGCATTGTGATACACTGACATATGCATTCTATATATTGCCCTAATTTAGCTTTGTGGCTTTGCATAATGCAATTTGTTATCATACAATGTCTGCTGGGCCTAGTTTATTATGCTGTCTTTTATTTGTAGGTGCAGGAAGTACATAGTTCTCATTACTTCTATGCTTTACATTGCTATTGTTTCAGCAATTCCAGCTATTGAAAACCACTGCAACAAAGAACCTGCATTCATTTTGCCAAAGCAGCATCACAACTTCAGCAGTTTCCATAACTAAATTCACCTTGTCTGTATAGATGCTCCTTACTATATCTCATGCATATAATGTCTTCATTTTCTAATACTTGGAAATGTGTTTGCAGTCCGAGAAGTGATCTCTTTTTTTCCCCAGTATTATCTAGGAAACAGTTCAGAATGCAAGTAAAAACTCTTCCTGTTTTGAACTTTTTTTGTGTCCTTTAATTTTTCTTATTCCCTGTTATTAGTCATTGCAGCTTTCTACATATAGTGGAATTCAGTGCTTGGCATTGGCAAATATTTTTAACACCTTTTTTTATGGTGTGTACTGATCATAAAATTATACTTTAATGTTGTAGTTTTCTGCTGTGTTGCATTACTAGTTTATCCTAAATAAATGCCAAGAAACTTTACAGCTTTTGTCTGTTGCATTAACTTTATTAATCCAGTAAACAATATGCACACCATGCAAGTGATGAGTAGCAGTTAGTACCTCTTCAAAGTTAATGGGGATGTCAGAATGAGTACTTCTGTGAAGTAAATAGCCAGTCGGTACATCCAATTCATTAAGGAGGCAGCAGAAATCAATATGAGAATATTGTGCTCAATGTAGGGAGAGGATGAGAAGAAAACCAACTGTTTTGCCTTGACTGAACTCATTTCTTGATTGTCTCTGTGACTAGATGATTTGCTATTTCCACCTTTAATAATATGTATCTTATCCTAGCTATGAAAGGAGAAAGGCTCATTCAGCATTGCAGTAAGAACCATTGTAATAACAGTCCCTAGACAACTGTACTTTTTTTTAACATTAAAGGATAGCTTATGAAGGCTAAGAAAAAAAAAGCTGCAACCCCCAGTTTTGCAGCCTAAGCATTAAAAATATTGCAGATGGACTGAGGAGCATTTGTAAGGTAAGCTGTTGTTCTGAATTAAAATAATGGCAGACAGCCTCAGTCCAAGTCTGGAAGCTATCATGAAGTAAGCTTATAACAGAGCCAGCACAATTAAATATGCTATGCCTTGGTCTGGTGCGAAAAAATAGAGTGGCATTTACAAAAGTTCTTCTAAAAAATGCAAAAATGCCTGGAGGTTGTTTTGAACAAGCTAAACGTTGTTTTTAAATATACTGTATATGTTTTAAATCCTTTTAAGAGCCCTATCACAGTGCTCTATCAGCTTGCACCCTTTTAGGAGACCCTTTCCTTTTTTCTGGGTCAGAGTGTCCATACTGCTACACTGTAGTCATCATGGAGTATGTGTATGTGGTGGGTGTCTAGAAAACAGCCCTGTCTCTGAAGCTTGCTGCTGGGAAAGATAGCCGTATGTAAATCTACATCTTATGTTCCTGGTGTAATCCATCCACCCTCTGCAAAAATTTACCAGTGTCTCAGGTCAGACTGCCTACCCCACCTACAGTGAGTGAGCCAAAAGTGGCTTCTCACTTCTACCCTCTTTACCTTGCCATGACTGTCAGTCAGTCCCTCATCATGTGAGTTGTAGTCAGAGCTTTATTTCCTTGTGCCACAGATTTGGCTAACACTTTAAATTTTACTACTCTTTTGCCATGGAAAAACATGTAGGGAGCATTTATCTCTTGGTCTACATGTAATGATATCACTTAGATACAGGCATGTACACCTTTTGCTAAACAAAAAAATATACATTCTGAAGTACATGAAACCAGCACTTTGACATTCATAAAGTGCTGCAAGAGAATGCTGTGTTAACTGTTTTTGATTTGAACATCATCAATATTAACAAGATTATTTTGTTATGCTATGTTATACCTTTTTCAGGTTTAAAACTTTGTATATGTAATGAAGTTTTGCTTTTATGTGTTTGTTTCTTGTCTTTATTCTGAATAAATAAATAATCAACATTTAAAAAACATTACTGACTGCCACATGGTAATTTTAATGCATGTTTTATATCTTTTTTTTTAATTTTTACAGCATGTTACAAAAATAATTTTTATTGGGGCTGAATGGCAAAAGCAAACCTTGACCTAAAATTGAACATTGTAAAACTTGTATCTTTCAGCTTTTCCCGGTTAGGGGTCGCCACAGCAGAACTCCGGTCTGCTAATGATTGGCAGTAGATTTTTACGTACTGAGTTGCCATCCCTGACACACAGCCTTCAACGAAGGTATGCCCATTCACGCATGTCTCCATACAGAAGATGCTTTAGCTGAGAATCGAACAGGACAACGTCTTACTGTGAGGCGACAACGCTACCGCAGCACCACCACCACAGTAAAACTATATTTCAGTAATCTCTACTTTTGATGAATAAAATTTATTTCAGTTTATGCTTTCCACAAGCAAAAACACATAACTGGCAGATTGGAACTACAGACACATATGATCAGGAAGGAAATATGCTGTATGGAATGCTTTAAACAGTGTAACCTAGAGGCACCTCAGTCCAGCAGATAAAGTGGATCACTATTTTTCACCATAAATCACTTGTACTACAATTTCTAAGTGTCCTCTGCCAATGAGTCCATGCTTTTGAGAGATTTATGTTATGCTGGGTGTCTTGCCCCCGCAAAAACATTTGAAGTTCACTTTTTCACAATCTCACGTATTCAACAGTTTTTTAGATCATAAGGTTTAGATGAACTGTGTCACACAAGTGTGCATTCTACCTATTTATATAGACCCATGTCTATCTATCTATCTATCTATCTATCTATCTATCTATCTATCTATCTATCTATTTATCCATCTATCTATCTACCTATCTATCTATGAGTGGGTCCATGACATTTGATCAAAATGCCCAAATGTTGAGTTAAAATGTTCAATGGTGGCATTTTGAATCACACATTTATAAAAAAAGACAAAACCAGTCAAAAATTATAATCAAAAATGAAGTCATGTAATTTCCTTTTTTGATCATACAGAAAAAGTCTACTACCACATTCAGACCAAATTTGTCTAAATAGTGATAGAGTTGTGGAAAGGGTTTTCCCTAGGGTAAGGTACTGGGTTATGGTAAACAATAGTGTTATGGTAGGGTTAACATGCATTAGTAAGGTGGTGATGGTGGTGAGGTGAATGAATGATAACCTTAATCCTGTCCCTAAACCTAACCTGACACTTTACTATATGAAAACCTTTTCAGTAATGCCAACACTACACAAGACATCTCTGACAAACACTACATACACAAAAGACACACACACATACACACACACACACACACACACACACACACACACACACACACACACACACACACACACACACACACACACCAGCACATGTACCACTGTATCTATCCCCTCATCCTATTCCTAATTAGAAATAACTTGCACATACACATCTGCCATCAATACCCTTACCTACCCTTTTGCTAATCCTAACCAAACACACACACTCACACAAACTCCAGGCTTCTAATACTAAAGCTTTCATTAAATCAGACAGGTTTTGGTATTAAAAATTAAAATCTACCCTTACCTCCAAACAGCTGCATTCCACCATGTGAAAAAAAATCCACCATCTCTAAATTGTGTATTTGACATAATGCACATTTGAAAACTGACATGACCCAGCACTCCTTCAGTCAAACAACATTTTAAAAAACAGGGTCAACCCCTATGTATCTCTATGTATGTATGTATGTATGTATGTATATATATATATATATATATATATATATATATATATATATATATATATATAAGTGAGAGAGCAACAGAGATGTATACAGATAAAGATACATGGAGAAACACATACACATGCATATATGCTGACTCATTTTTCCTTTCTGTGTTTTATCATAAGTGGCTATTGAATGTAAAACCTTTACAGCAGTGCCGTGGAACCTCAGTGAAAAGAGGGGCAACATACATAGGGGAGGGGAGTAGGAAGGTGGATGCAAGAGTTTGACGGGTAGAGGGGCTTAGGAAGTGGATGTGCCTGCAGAGGAGACCTAACGTTTGGTGGATTTTCCTAATTGTGGAGGATGTGGGTGTCAAATTTTAGTTCTTCATCAATAATGATGCCAAGAAGCTTGGTGTTGGGAACAATTTCAAGGAGGGTGTTGTTTTGGCTCTGTATGGTAAATGTGGATTTGTCAGTGGAATTTTGGTAGGGGAAAAAAAAACATTAATTTGGTTTTATTTGCATTTAGTGCCAGATGGCTAGTCTGCATTCAGGTTTATGTTTTGGAGAAGGCTAGCTGGGTTTTTGCTAGGAGCTCGGCGGGGAAGAAGACTGAGTAGATGATTTCTGCGTTATCTGCATATTAGATGATAGATGAGTCTGGGACGGACTTGTGAAAGTTGTTAATGAATAGGTTGAAGAGAAGAGGGCCAAGAACAGAACCTTGTGGGAGACCTTTGGGTGTGGAAAGGAAGGGGGAGGTTGAAGATTTCCATTGGACAGCCTGCTGGCAGATGGACAAGTAGCTGGAAAAACAGGCAATGGTGGTGGGAGAGAGGTGTAGGGTAGAGAGTTGGGATATATGTAGGGTGTGTGAGATGGTATCAAAGGCCATTGACAGATCTAGGAATAGTGTGGATACAAAATTGCCTGAGCCGCTTTTGAGGTTTATGGTTTCAAGAAAGTAAAGAAGGGCAGTCATTGTGCTGTGGCCAGAGCAGAAGCCATGTTGGGAAGGGGAGGGGAGATTGTTTAGTGTTAGGTGTACCATAAGTTGTGCTTGTATTGTTTTCTCTAGTATTTTAGAAAGAGGGGAAAGGATGGCAATAGGCCTGATGTTGGTGGTATCAATATTTTTGCCACCTTTGTGGAGGGGGATGATGTAAGCATGGCGCCAGATAGAAGGGACATATGATTCTTATATGGATCTGTTTATAAGAATAGAGATGGGATAGGCAATGTTGTCTGCAGATTGTTTGAGGAAGGTGGGTGGAAGGTTGTCAGGTGCATTGCGACAGGGTCTGAGTTTGAGGAGAAGTCTTTTTATAGTGCTTGTGGCGATGGCCTTGAGACAGAAGGATGTGGAGGAAGGTTGATGACTGGGGTGGTGGTTGTGGCAGGAGGGGGTGGTGGTGGAGGAGGGTGGTGGGAAGGAGGCTGATAGTTTAGCTATGCAGTCTATGAAGAATGAGTTGAACTGGCTGGCTGTTTCAAGGTTGGAGAGGTTGAGGTCTGGGCAGAGGTTTTCTTTGTTGCCAGGATGCAGCATGGCTGAGATGGAGTCCCAACATTTTTTGGGATTTGTTGAGTGCAAGGACTGAAGTTTGGAGTAGTGGGCTTTGCAGTCTTTAATTATTAGTTTTTTTTGCAGAGTTTCATAGTTGCTTATAATCTAGGAGGGTGTTAAGGGTTTTATGTTTTTGATATTGTTTCCATTTTTTGTCCCTTTGGTGCAAGGCTAGTTTAGTATCTTTTCATAACCATGGGCAGGGATTTGTTTTGATGCATTTGTTTCGAGGGAGGGCTTGCTGATTGAGAAGGATTAGGAATGATGGATTAAAATAGTAAACAGCTTCATCTAGAGGAAGGGTTTTTAGAGGGGACTGGTCAGCATGCTTTAAGCATTCGGAGAAAGTTAGAGGGTTGAAAGCAGAGAGGTTGCAGGTTTGGATGTAGTGGTGTTGTTTATGCAGTGGAGATGGGAGATGGTCAGCAAAGGCTGGTAGGTGATCGCTGAGAGGATCAAGTAATGTTCCAACTTTGGTGATAAGGTTTGGGTGAGTTGTTAAATCCAGTCAATGATGGTGTCTCAATTAAAGAATAATAATAACTAAAAAAATTCTAAGTTAATGCCATCACATATTCAGAAGCAAAATGCAATCTTCTTAATTTTAAAAATATTATTCTACATATCTATAGATGCTTTTTTTTAGGACTTCAAATTGAACCTTTGTTGTAATAATTCTACGTTCAGATTATTTTGTGTCTGAACACACAACTGCATTTCAGTGCCAAACTCTAAAATTACTTCACTGACACAGAGCTGCACTTTTATGGCTTGCATCATTCCTGATGCATACAGGTTCAGGTTCATATATTAGATATTTTACTAATTTAACATTTCATTGTTTAATTGTATATTAATGTAAAACAAATTGACTTACTATTCACTTTGTAAGACATCTTTGTTTTATAATTACACTTTTTTACAGCTACTTTAATTTTAAAATTGGGATATTACAAAAAAAAAATGAACACTACATTGAGGTGTTTAATGTTTGCAATTTCACCGCTCACTTAGCTATCCTTTACAATCACAACTACAGAATAATAGCACAGCAAGATTCAGGCAATAATTTGTATACATCCCAAAAACATTCCTGAGAAAGAAAAATGACTTGGTGGTTTAGAAGTGGAGCCACTTAATTACAATGTGGGTTTACTAATACATAATCACAAATGTTAACTTTCAAAGTAAGGTGTTCTACCTTCAACAACTATTTGACCACCTGCCATTCTTAGAAGTCAAAAATTCCTGATGAAGCATTTATCATGAACATATAGCAGTGCCTACATTTTTTAATTAGTCAGGTATTACAGAATCAGTCTTTCACAATGTTGTGGTAGGAGTTTTCATGTCCAAGAAAAAATAAGGGGCTGTTCTTAACAAAATAAAATACAAAGTATAATAAATTTTGCATAAAAAATGTATAATTTGGTATTGTATATGATGCGCCGGTTAGAATAATGTCACTTCTTGAAAAGGTAACCAATGCACTTTCAACAACTATGTGATTTTTTTTTTTTTTTTTGTACTTCCGTACTTCCTTCGGCAGGGATGGTAAACTGCAGGGAAGGATACTTGAATATGCAGCTTATTAAAAACTGGACAAAGTGCATCTGGATCTCATTTGCTTTAATGGAACAGTAGGTTAGGTATTTACCTCCTGTACCCTCACAAAATATAGCGAGTATAACAAGATCTCAAATAACCAACAGTAAAAGAAAGTTAAAAAGGTATCAAGATTTGATTATCTGTGCTGAGTGAATTGCCTTACATTCTTATTTCTCATCATAATTTGTTCTATTCAGTGGTTAATTTTGTATCACATTATATAATTCCTTTCCAAGCAATATATTTGACATTAATAGACTCAGTTTATAACTGCAATAGTAGCTGAGAAAAAAGTGCAGAGAAAATCAGGTGGACCCATTTTTTCAATGACTTTATCGCAAGACGGTATCTTAGATATCAAGGTCCATGCTTAATTAATTAAAATAATTTGATTATTTATGCATAATGTCATTCAAAAATATTTTAGAATAGCAAATTCTCTTATAAAAATGTATTGCAATGCTTCTGATCAAGCATTTGGTTTGAAATAAAGATCTGAATCCCATAGGAAGGACAGTGGGTAGAATTCCAAAAAGTTTTACAATGCATTGCTCCAAATGTTTAGAGTAACTAAATGGGAAATGTTTTTGTTGTACTTAAAAGGACATTGTTATAAACACAACTCATGTGTGTAATACTTGTAAATTCACAAACACACACACACACACACACACACACACACACACACACACACACACACACATCACAAACACACATACATGTTTGTTGGCCAGAGAGGTGAGCTGGTTGAAAGATGCTATTCAGTCCTTAATGGTGAGAATAGCGAGATTTCATACTGACAATAACAACTTTGCAATTGCTTACATTATGCAATATGAATGGATATTTTACAGTTGCATAAATTATACAATATTACTTAATATGACCATAAATATGACTAAGACCAATCATTTTGAAATCAAAGTAATGGAAAAAGTTTAGGAAGCAACACTATCAACAAAAGCATAGCTCTGTCTGTTTGAAAAAATCCTGGGCAGGTGTAGTAAATCACATTGATAGACAGAAGATATAGTAATTCATTTAACTGGTTTAAATCAGTAACATTGATTACACAACAATATACTATAATTTGTTTTTCTATATATAATATATACCTATATCTATATAAAGAAAGAAAACATACTCTATCTGAACTTATAGTGATTGCTTATTCTACTCAACCAGATATATAAGCAAGTACATATTAACAGGGCTGAATCCTGCACAAGGTGATGCAGGCAGATGCCTAGGACCCGGTGCTGTCTGGGGGCCCCACAAATATTAAAAAACAAAAATGAAAAAAAAAACTGTCTGAAGGTTCACCCACATCCCCCTCCCATTTCTACTCTAACTCATCTCCAACCTGATTTCCTTTCAGCTGGTCTGCTTTGCTACTCTGATCTCTCATTGACTGATCAGTTGAACCAACATGAGGGACAGAAACTTTGAGGAGTAATGCAAGCCCTTAAGCTATCTAAAGCCCAGTATTTGCATTCTGCCTTTTTTGCCATAACTTTGTAGCTGCCATTACTGTAGTTGCCATTACTACTGAGTAAGATAATCACATGTGTTTCTCTGAAGGTTTTTAAAAGCATGCTGCATACTGCCCTTAAACTGTTTGAAGTATAGTACTTACTTTCAGTGATTATACCATGATTTGCTTTAGCGGTATGTCCATGTCAGAACAGTTGCCTGTAGTCTCTGAATTAGTGCTACCATGCCATTACAAGATGTATGTATATGTATGTGTGATTCCAGTGGATTTAACAAGGTGGTGCTTCCTGATGTCAGGCGTTTAGAGTTTTCATAATTCTTCTTGCCAGGCAATGATGTCAAAAACTTACTTTCAGGGACAATCCAGGAACACTGGCTGGTTAAGCGACTTACTTACACAACCCAGGAGCACTGTCTGATTAAGTGACTTGCTCAGAGTCACACAGTAAGCAGATAGGGATAGAAAGAGTCAGATCTTGTAAACCTGACTATATTGGAGCTTAATCTTCTGCCCCGACTGCTAGATCTTCATTAACTTCTTCATATTTTTATATGTGCATACCTGATGTGTTGGCCTTCTTCTCTTTCTCTGTCTTTACCTTTCCTTCTATTCTCCAAAAAAAAAGCATTGCCCATGCCCAGCATACCTGTTGCTGTGCCTTTTTCTTCACCCATGCTCAGGATAAAGCAAAGGGAGGAAGTGTCTCAGTTTTTATAAAGGGCAAGTACATTGCTAACTGATGCTTGAGCTGCACCATGCCCAACTAACCATAGGTGTGGCCCCCTATCGCATCATTGCTAGTTACAGATTACCTAACATGAGTCTGGAAAACCACACCTACTACCTAAACCTAATGGAATCTCTTAATATACAGCCTAACCCCATACTTATGGTTAACATCAACTATCCTTCTATTAATTGGGAGATTATACAACCCATAATTCACTTGCTCAGAGGTTTTTGGACTTTGTCAATACAAACACCCTGGAGCACCTAATTAGCTCTCCAACTAGAGATACAAATATCCTAGACCTAGTACTCACAAACATGGGGTGATGCTGCTTCCTCCTGTGCATTTACACCTCCCTGTTAAGATCTGAACACAAAATGGTATCCTTTAGTATTAAAGCTGAACTAGAACCTCCATCAAACTCCAGACATGTTAAGAAATTTGCTAAGGTCAATTACCTCAAACTAAGTGACAGGTTATTAAACTTCAAAGCCACTTCAAATCCAGATGACACTGAGGCCTTCTCTAAGGTGTACACAAAAGCACTATACAGCCACATTCATAGCTGCATAGTGGAGGCAGTACAAGTTGATGTCAAACCTATAATTAATGGTAAAAATAAACCACCCTGGCAGACCCTTAGCATAATTAGGCTATTTGATGAAAGGAAAAAAAAATCCTCTTCAAAGCCAAGAAGGAACAGACAAAATAGTGCAAAAAATACTCACCAGTCTAAACAAACACATTAGAGACATGGTCAAATCTGCAAAAGCAAACTACAAGGCAAATATAGCCTTCTGGATGAAAGATAACCATAAGGCTTTTAAAATTATGTTTGTAACCTCGGCGAAAGGCTAATCATGAACAACAACAGTTACTCTCAGCCTGAAATTGTAGCAAACCTGCTAGCCGACAAGTTCAGTTCAAAATTCTCTCTCCCCATCTCCTCCTACCACACGCAAAGAAATACCAGCAACCATCCCCCTACTGGTCATTATGAGGGAAGAGGTCCTTGCTGTGCATCATAAATTGAAAATCACAGCCTTCATGGGTTTCAACAACATTCCAAGATGCTTCTTAAATAGCTTAAAACAGAATCTGTCAGGGTCACTAAAACCACCCTTTCACCACAGTCTACATATGGGTTTTGTCCCAGAGGAATGGAGGACTGTAATAGTAGTCTCTTTGCATAAGGGAGGCCCATCAGCTGACCCAGGGAATTACAGATCCACAAGCTTGATCAGTCTTATCTGAAGCGCATGGAGAGAATTTTCATGGATCTGATTAGAAATGACATAGGAAATCTCCAATCACTGGACGAGACCCAATTTGGCTTTGTCAAAGAGAGGTCATGCCTGCTCAGTCTGATGGACTTCTTCAAAAAAGTCACCAGGGCCATGAATAAGGGTAAAATGATACACATCACTTATCTAGACCTGACTAAAGCTTTCAACACAATCCCCTAAATGGGGATCATAGACAGACTTACTGAGTTAGTTATAAATCCCTACATCATCAGATGGATAGCAAACTGGCTCACTGACAGGACACGTTGTCCAGATAGGTGAACCCACTTCTGATAAGAAACCTGTAACTAGCAGTGTCCCTCAGAGCTCAGTTTTAGGACCCCTCCTGTTTGGTATGTACTTCTCATCAACTTCGCCGATGACTGCTAGATTGGAGCAATCACTGAATCCCCAAACAATGTTGACATCTTAAAACAAGCCTAAAAATTACAAATGACTGCTGCCAAAGCCATGGTCTGAGAATAAATGCTAAAAAATGTATAATCATACCCCTCTGTAAATCAGATATCCCAGCAAATTATAATATTGATAGTACACTCCTAAAAGTAGACCCAGCGGTGAGGGGCGTAGGAACACAGATAGATAGTAACCTAAACTTTGAACACCAGGTAGCTATGGTAATGATGAAATCCTTCTGTGTTGCTCAGCTTATTAAAAAAGGCATGGCATAAATCTAAAAGGAAGTTATAGTGCCATTGTACTCGACTGTCATCAGGCCTATAATTGAGTACAATGCTCCCTTCTGCATGTAACTAACCAGGCACTTCCACCACGTGGAGCAGCCCCAGTGATTTCTTACTAAAAAACATAAGAAGCATGTCTTATGCAGATGGACTAAAGATCTTATCCCTTTGCTCCATCTCATATAATTTATTAAGAAGTGACTTATTTATGCCTGATGTACAAGGCATTCTCTAATCCAGCCCTGATGAAAATTTTACATGTTCACAAGAAAATGTATACAAAGGTTACACATTCCATGGACCTGAACCTTATTTGTGACTCTAACAGAACTTGCTGGACAGAAAGGCTCATATCCCAAAGGCTATTTCATCTATGGAATAAACTTCCCATCTTCATAAAACAAAGTCTGTCTCTCTCTCTCTCATCAAAATGAATTTGGATAAATGGATGGGGAACCATAAATTCACTCCCAGGGCACTGCCCATTTCCCTTATAAACAGAGGCAGTCTGTAAAATAACTCAGGGCTCCAATAGTCACAGATAACTACTCTGATACTACCCCATCCCATATCTGGGGAATTAAGCTACAATATTATCATATACTGGGGATTATTGGTGAGGCTTATAAAGGCGCTTGTGCCATTAGCCTAGTAATCACCTATGAACCTATGTCTGCTTTTCTGCCTCCCTATTTCCTTGGGTGTGTGCATTACCTGTGTTTCCACACATGTTCCACAACCACTGTTAGCTACTGTTTCCTGTGGTAATTTGGCCCTGACTGGCCTTCTCATTTATTAATTGTTTATTAGAAATTTTATGGATTCCATCAGAATCCTGAAGTGAAAGCAAGTATATTTTACTAATAAATGACTAATGGAGATATTGCATAATTGTTTCTAAGCTCTTACTGAAGAGATTGTTGTAGATACATATTTAGGAATGTCATGCAGCTTAGATTGGGATCATATTTCCTTCACTTTGTTTATATACATCATGCTTTATGAAACAGTTTTCATGACCTATTGAGTGGCTGTGACTGATAAACAGTATGCTTTTGCTACTGAGAAATTATGTAATGCTCCAAGGTATTCTAAGTTCACTAAGCCATGTTTTCATAGATAAGGCTTATCTGCAACTTTTGCTTAGATATTGCTGGAATGCACTGGATCCTGCAAACTTTAAAGAATCTGTCCCTGTAATTAGACATTAGTTGTAAAAGAAACATGTATAACAAGTGCAAAAAAAAAATACACTTGAAGGGAATCTTGGTGTAGGAAGTGGCAAGATATTGGGAAAACAAAGAACATACACACTGATATAAATGAACATATTGTGAATCCACAGTAATTGGGAGCTTGATAGCTGATCCGTGACTTTTTCCATGAAGCCATTTAAAGAGAAGAAAGTACAGTGAAAAAAATACTGCAAAATCTGTGTTTACTCCTTTTCCCTCTTTTGTGCAGCCATGGAGTTAAAGTATATAAATACATACATTCATACACACAAACATACACACATACATAAATAAACAAATAAGCAAGGGACATAGGAAACTTGCCCTTAAATGGGAGGCTGTGAGCTTGCTTCCCCTGCACAAAATGCATTTTTGTTCACTGTCAGTGCTTTTCTTTTGAGTTTCTCTAAAGTAGTCAGCTCATCAAAAAAGTGTGTTACTGAACTGGCATGAAGACAGCATTCCTGTATAATATCTAAACTACCTGAGAGTGATATAGACCCCGTCCTTCACTTTATTAGGGTATTGTAGGGTCTACAAGGGGTACAGAATTATTATAAAGTGCAGATTCACTATGGGTAATTGTGATTTTTTTTTTTAGAAAAAGGCTAGCAACTTGTTGTAGAATAGATTATTTATATCACAATATAATCTTCTGAGGCATTTTTTCCTAACAGCTCTTTCTGGAAAAAAATCATACTTAAGCAGTGATGATTATGTTAATTTCTGGTTAGAGTTATAGGATAAAATGGTGCATGTTGTGGTAAAAACATGCATTTTCATACAAATTCCCTTAAAATTAATTCAATGTGGAGATTCAAATGTATTTGGGCACAATTAGACTTATGGCTCCAAAAGCCCCATCAGAGCAGAGCTGGATCATGGTCAAATGGGGTCTAGTTAGGTTAATTCACCTGCTCCCTCCCCAGCCATGCCAACATCCAATTTCTTGGCTATCTCTCCCAAATTTCCATAAACACAGTTCAAAGCTGTTAGTGTGTATACTATTTTTGCCTTTGCTTTTACAATTGCAGAGATTTAGATTTAATTTAAAGCTTTTATTTAAAATTTTACAGCAAGAACGTTGGCACACATTTGCTGAAATACTCCTACATTTAAAACAGACAGAGTGAACGACAGTAAACTTCTTTTCCCTTGAAACTCACACTGCTTGAAAATGCATCTGGCAGCTCAGTAAACTACAAATGTAATGTTGGAATTCATAGACAAGTAGCATATAGCAAACCACTAATTTGCAGTTATGTGAAGAGTGCATAAATTCAAAAGACAAATTGGTAACTCATTTGCTAACAACCTGGAAGAGCACACTGGACACACACATATGTCCCTTTTTAAGGGTAGCCCAGGAATATTGGTTGGTAAAGTGACTTGTCCAGAGTCCAGCGGTGGTGGTAGAATGGGACACACAGAGCAAGTAACCGCACCCCCATGTGAAACTGTGTGCTCCAGTCCTTAGAATACTAATGAATTTTTATTACTCAGTTCACACTCCACTCCTGACTAAAAGCAGAAACACAACATGAAAGCATATGTCATGGCAGTGAAGCGTACACACATTCGTGCAGTTGCAGCTGCCCATGTCACATGAGCCTTTTTGAAATTTATTAGAGACAGAAGAGCATTCATTTGAGGCAGGTAAAACTTTTTTGAAATGAAACTTTTGTGCTTTGAAAGGGAGAATAGAAGTGTAATGTTGAAGATGTGCATGCGTGTGTGTGTGTGTGTGTGTGTGTGTGTGTGTGTGTGTGTGTGAGTGTGTGTGTATGTGTGTGTTCGTATGTGAGCTTGTGTGTGTGTGTGTGCGTGTGTGTGTGTGTGTGTGTGTGTGTGTGTGTGTGTGTGTGTGTGTGTGTGTGTGTGTGAATTGCCCAAGTTATTAGATTTTTTTCTCTAGAAGAGCAAGAGTCACTTAGTAAGTAGAAAGAATCAAACACTTTTTCCTTAACTAGAGGACACAATTCATTAAGAATATGGAACCTTAGCCTTCCACATAAACTGTCAGACCGCAATTAACTTTTTTTCTTTTGGTGAAATCACTGAATTATCATTAGATTTTCATAGTTCTCATTGTTTGGAAAATTCATGTTTCTGCAACGCTTGTTAATATCACATTAACTTTTTATGTGAATTAGAGATGACTGGTTCTTACAGCTCTGAGCTACTGACAAGCGTCTTCCTGAAGTCCAAAAACATGATGTTTGAATCCTCTCACCTCCATTTGCTGAAAGTGTGACAATCAGCAAGTCACTTTAACAGACAGTACTCCTGAGTCACCCCTGAACAGGAACACTTTTCAATTGGGTTTACAGGGTTAATAAATAGATAAGGATTAGTATTTAAAATCTGTCCCTTTTGAGGCCTTTGTTTTCCCCAGATATATTGGTTTTGTCAAGGATTTTTGGGCAAAGAAGCTGATGTATTTTGGTTTGCTCCTTGTAAGATTTTTGGCTTTCTGACAAATTATTGTGGATTACAGTCACTATATATTGTCAGACATGTGAGTTTCAGACTTTGTGTCCTTTCAAAAATACTTGCTAATACAACAAGGTATAAAAGAGAAAGATTTAAAATCTGTTCCTGATTGTCGGGTCTTTGACACTGATTCTTGAGCTAAGTGGTTAGGACAGCATGATAGGTACAATGGTATATGCTGAATGGTTCCCACAGTATTAAGCTGGAATACACTTGCTTGTCATGAACTATTTGCTCATTCATTTTATTATAAGCAAACATATGAATGTACATGGTCTTATGAAGGTTTGTAATTTATAGTCATCTGTGTGCATGTATGTGTGTGCATGTGCACGTGTCTGTGCATTTGTGTGTGTGTGTGCGTGTGTGCGTGTGTGTGTGTGTGTGTGTGCGTGTGTGCGTCTGTGCGTGTGTGTGTGTGTGTGTGTGTGTGTGTGTATATTCTATATCTCAGAGTAGTTATGGTCTAAGAAGAAACTGATTGTAATAAAAAGGAGCTTCATCACATGATTTGGGTACAGTACTTGGTTTCATTGGTAGTTCACTGTTTGCAAGGTGCTTAACTGGCTGTGACTAAATGGCACAGCATGAAGTCTGCAGGTTTTATATTAAAGTATTATTGAATGTGTTTTTAATTTAACTTGTTTTTTTGCAGGCACAATGGTGTGAAATGTGCTGTGGTGGGCTACAACAGTTTGTCTGTTACTTAGTGTGGCTGAGATAAGGCTATGAGCTTTTAATGAGCTAATTCCTGTAGTGCAGCTTTTGTTTCCCTCAGATGTTACTTGTTTATTGTGAGCCAGATCAAGTCATTTCACCATAAAGTGTTCCTGGGCTGCTCCTGAAAAGAGTACCTGTGTCCCGTAGGCTGTTCCAAGCTGTTAGCAAATTCATTACACAATTATCTTTTGAAATACTGCACCCTTTAGATAGCCCCTAATTAGTTCATCACTAAATACCATTTGACTATGAATCCTTGTATGTTAGTTGTTGTTTAATGGATAGATAACCAGCTGCATTTTAATAAATGTAGGTTTATTAAAACTTTGTTTTAATAAACAGTTTGCTGCTGTTTATGCTGTCTTTTTTCAATGTGAGTGTTTTGTTCATCAAATGGCTTTCAGTGTTTTTCTGTAAAATTTTTAATAAAAAATTTAAATTAAGTCCAAATCTCTGTAATCACTGTAAATATAAAGAAGAAAATAATATGCATATTGATAAATGGCAACAGTTTTTATGGCAACTGGAAGAGACAGCTAAGTAATGGGATATTGGTATGGCAGCAGAGTGGGGAAGGTGTCTACTCCATTGCTCTACCTAAGGTCCTATTTGACCATGATTCAGCACTGCTGTTAATGTAAAGAAACTCCACAGAAATACTTAGCCTGATACGAATGACCATTTTTTTATTTTTCTAACCTTTAAAGCAGGTAATGGAGTAACCCAGGAACACTATCTGGTTAAGAGACTTGCTCAAAATCATACAGTAGACAGAACTAGAAATAACCAAATCCTGTACCCTTGACTGCAGGAAGGAGCTCACTAAGACTTTAGAGCCTTAATCCTCTGCAATAACTGCCAGACCTTCACTTATCCCTTCATTTGAGTTTCTCCTATCAAGCAGAGTTACCTAACTTACAAATAGATTAAAACGGGCATCAATATGAAGTAAAAAATCAGGGATGTTCTGTTTATATATGTTTTTAGGAACTTTAAAACTGTAATTATTGGCATTAGTAAATCTTCATTTTTTTATCTTTAGAAGGCCCATGCCTAGGAGGACTGAAGCAACATTCCATGGTCCAAGGTCCGAAGGTCTGAGGTAACAAATATACACATTTCGAGGTCACTTCCCAACACCCACATACACAAAAAAATTGCATGCATATGAGGTCTGAAGGTCTGACATAACAAATGTATATGCACACACACACACACACACACACACACACACACACACACACACACACACACACACACACACACACACACACACACACTGACACTCA
Organism: Protopterus annectens; assembly: GCF_019279795.1. Lineage (NCBI taxonomy): Eukaryota > Metazoa > Chordata > Ceratodontiformes > Protopteridae > Protopterus > Protopterus annectens. The sequence continues at coordinate 514,578,554 of NC_056728.1, read as the reverse complement.
CATAACTTAACAGACCCACAGCTCCATTAGCTTAAATTTTAGCCAATGAAAAAGAGGGTATTGGACCTACATTCTCCCATCTAATCAAAGCAGCTAAACAAGATCCAGATAATTGGAGGTGGGAGATGTGGATAGAGCAGTGTCTTTTCTTTTTGTTTTCTTAATGTTTATGGGACCCCAGCCAGTAGTAGCAGGCTCTATGCAACTACTTAGATTACCTTTTGCAGGATATAGGTTCATAGGTTCATAGGTAGGTATTAGGCTATCGGCCCTGGGGCCTATACAAGCCCAGCCAAAAGGATACCCTGGCTTTTGCCAAACAAAAAAATTATTTCCCTGTGCCACTGTTGAGCAGAGCCACAGAGGTGATCCCTGGGGTGAATTTCCTATTTCCCATCCAATCATCAAGATTTTTCTTGAAGAGTGCTAATGAGGAGCTTTGTTTGATATAGATAGGTAGTTTATTCCAGAGTATGGGAAGTCTCTGGGACAGGAATCTATCCCTCCGGCATGTTCTGTTTATTGTGGTGACAAGGTTTAGTTCCCTAGAGCGTGTAGCTTGGAGGGATTGGGATTTCTATAAGTGGAGCATGTCCAACAGCTCTGGGTTTGACATAGCTTTGTATGTTAGGCAGAAATCACCCCTGAGTAGGCGATATGCGACGGAGTAAAGCTGGAGTTTTTTGAGACGGTCAGCGTAGGGCAGGCCAGTAATCCTCTTTGTGAGGTATTTCTGCGGCCTTTCCAGTTGTTGGAGATGTCTTGTGAGGTACATACCAGAAGGGGCTTTGTACTCTATAATGGGTCTAATGAGTGATTAGTAGAGGGGAACAATGACCTCTTTTTTTTTGGATGAGAAACCTTTTGTGATGAGGTGTGCCACGTAGAAGGATTTCCTGACTAATGTGGCGATGTGATTATCAAAGGAGAGACTACTGTCCACCTGTGTCCTAAGGTCTCTTATCACACTTTCAGTGTTAAGTATACTACTGCCAATGTTGTAGTTCATGGGTACAGAGTTTTTACCAAAGGGGATGACAATGCACTTTTTGGCAATGAGCTTGAGGCCATGGCTTTGACACCAGGCATCTGTTTCAGTGAGGCCCTTTTGTAGGATGTCCACATCATTAGGAGTTTTGTGTGTTAGCTTGTACTTCAGTGAAGTAGATATCAAACAGGAGAGGACCCAGGACTGAACACTGTGGTACTCCACTTGTCACTGGTCTGAAGTCGGATTTGGAGTCTGCTACTTTCACAGTGTGGGTTCTGTCAGTGAGCCAGTTGGCAACCCATCTTGTGACATAGGGATTTATGCCTAGTTTAGTGAGTTTATCTATAATTCCAGAGTGGGGGATGGTGTCAAAAGTCTTGGCAAGATCTAGATAGGCTGTGTGAACCACCTTACCCTTGTCTACAGCTTTGGTGACTGCTTCAAATATGTCTATCAGGTTTAGGAGACAAGATCTGCTTTTTACAAACCCAAACTGGGTGGGATCCAGAATTTGGAGATTACCAATGTCTTTATTTATAAGTTCCATGATGATATGTTCCATGGCCTTGCAGACCAGGCTCGTCAGGCTAATGGGGCAGTAGTTCCCGGGGTCCGTGGTGGCTCCCCCCTTGGGGAGTGGGATAACCGTTGCTGTGCGCCATTCAGCAGGCACAAAGCCTGAGGTGAGGCTATGATTGAACATGGTACTTAGGTGGGGTGCCACCTCGTTCTGTAGTTCGTGTAGAACACAGCCTGGGGTGTTGTCTGGTTCCATGGATGCTGTGTTCTTGGCTTTGGAGAGTGTGTTTTTTATCTGTGCAGCCGTGATTACAGGAACTTTGCATTCTTCCGGTATAAAGATGGGCTCTTTAGGGGGTGAGAGGGGGGTAATGTTAGCACTGAACCTATCTGCCAGGATGTTGGCAATATCAGTTGGGTCTGTATATTTAGTGCTATTGTGCTGTAACTCAGAGCAGATCTCAGTGTTGCCATTCAGATTCTTGACATGGCTATAGAATGCTTTATGGTTGTCTTTAGAATCAGTGGCGATTTTGTTTTCGTAACTAGCTTTGGAGGATTTTATCAGGGATCGCAGCTTCTTACTGAGGCTGACCAGGGAGCTCTTCCACTCATGGGATTTTACTCTCTTTTGCAAGAGTTTCTTCCTTCTGTTGTACAGTTTGTTTATGGCAGGGGACCACCAGATTGGCTTCCTTTTTTTGGAGGATAGCGTCTTGGTTCTGTTTGGAATAGCATGATCCATGCACTCATGTAAGTGCTTATAAAGTGCAATTGTGTAGGATTCAGTAGTCGTAACTGTATTGTCCATCTGCATGGGTGTCATGAAGTTCACCACTTCTGTCTTAAGAAGCATGAAGTTGGCTTTGGAGACATTTTTTATTATGGTTTCCTTAATGGGGGGTGGAGGCAGGATGTGGATGTCTAGGTAATTAGCTTATGCTCGGCTCAGACCAATGAGGCATTGACTTCATTTGTGGAGCACTGGTCACTCATATTGGTAATGACTAGATCTAGGATATTATTGCCCCTGGTGGGGGTGTGGATAAGTTGATCCAGGGCATTGGAGTTTATGAATTCCAGAAAGCACTGAGTGAAGGAGTTGGTACATGAGTAGTTTTCCCAGTTAATGGTGGGGTAGTTGAAATCGCCCATTATTAGGGTGTTTGATTGATCCCTAATATTTTCCAGTACATCAAGAAAAGAGGAGTGGGAATCCTGGGGCATGGTGCATGATCTGTAGCAAGCTACAATTTGGATTGCAGTTTTGCCCAGAGTTAGTTGCACTTGGATAACCTCGGCTGCATTATGCTGAGCAACTAGCCTGGAGGTGTGGATATCCTTAATGAATATGGATACACCTCTGCCTTTGGTGTTCCAGTCCAGGTTACATGGCCGAAAAGTGTGGTATGAGTTATAGCCTGGTAGTGCAGGGGTACTCTCTGGAGCCTTGAACCAGGTCTCAGTCACTGCACAGATATCGATGTTCTCCATTTCAAGGAGTGCCTCGAGTGAGTGCATTTTGAGATTTAGACTTCTGGCATTGAGTAGCATCACCTTCAGTTTTTGCTTGCCTGTTCCTGTTATGGTGTTGAATTTGTCATTTGAACCTTGCCTAAAAAAGGCACTATAGGGGCGGCAAGAAACTTAGCCAGTATCTGGAATCCCAGGGGTGACAGGTACAGGCCATCTCTGGCAAAGCATCGTGGTCTGTCGACCATGTCATCCCAGGCTGACAGATTCTGGATCCCTTTAGAGTGACACCAGAATCTTAGCCAGTTGTTGAAGTCAATCATTTTGTCCTTGTACTGCGGCATCATTCTGGGTGATGGCAGAATGCTACTCAGGGCTATGGTCATACCTGCCTGGGTTACAAGATCGGAGAGCTCTTCCATGTATCTTTTCATGTAGTCCAGGGAGGTACGTCTCAGGTCATTCACACCAACATGGACAATGACAGAGTCATATTTGTACTTGTTGTGAAGTGACCTGAGTGCGTGTGTTATGTGGCGGATCCTGGCACCCGACAGGCAGCTGACAGTAACCTTCTCCTTGTTTAGCCTGGTGAGTGGGACATCAGTGTGCCTGACTATAGTGTCGCCTATGACTAGTGTGTTGGGCGCGTTGTTTTGCCTTATTGACTGTGGTTGAGTGGCACACTGAGTCTGCGGGCTATGTGTCATTTGGGTTGTGTTGGGGGGTGGAGGTTGCTTGTATTTCTGCTTTGGAGGTCTCTGTTGCTTGAGCAGATTATTATTGAGAGCCAACGCGAATGTTTTTGTATTTTTATGTGTGGATTTTTGGTGGTGTAGATTTAGTGAGACTATGTAATGAGTATGGTGTGGTGCAAGTGTTTACCTACTCCTCTTGATTGTCAAGTTCAGTCTTGATTGGAGAGAGCTTTACCTCCAGTTTGGATAAGTGCATCTCTCACAGGTTGTAGAGTTGGGTGGTAGGAGGAGGGGGTTGTCTGTGTACATGAGACAATTTCTATGCTGCCCCAAGATTTCCAGATTCATCAGATAGACAGGAGAGAACACTGGGAGCTGACCCTTGGACATGCCTGAATAAAAAAACTATTTTCCTCCAGATAAGTGAGGAAAGTGAGTACAAGAGCTGTTTTTCTCTAAGCAAGTGAGGAAAGTAAGTACCAAAACTGTTTTCCTCTAGGTAATGAGGAAGGTTGAGTGCTGTAGTAATTAGTAGGTTATTTAGTGCTTACAAGTTCTGAGCAAGTGCTGATCACGAATAAACAAATTCAAGTGCTAAAAGTAAGAATCTGTATCTGGACTAAACTAGTTACAGGAAAGGGGGGAAACAAGTGTAAATGTGGGCTTTTAAATCAGAAAGTTGAGAGAGATGGAAAAACTTCCCAAACGGCCAATAACTACAATTTCTGGGCCAGAACCACTCCTTATGTGGTAGATAGGTTGCCTAGTGCTTACCACTCCCACTGATAAGCTAGAAGGCTTCCCTCCAACACAGAAAGCTTGGGGGGGCTCAGAAGCTTACATACAGTCCTGGATACAGCAAATCTGAATCTGGACTACACTAGTTACAGAAAAGGTATTTTTTTTTTATATATACAGAAAAGTAGCTAAAACAGCAGTCATAACAATTCAAATACAGTGCAAGTTAGCGCATTTGAGTATGTAGCAATGCTAGACCAAACAGTTTAAAAAATGCAATTAAATTAAAAATGACTAAAAACATTGCAGAAGGAGTCTATTAGGTAGAATGAGGTAAAGAGATGGGACTGGGGGAGTGTCCCAGATCAAATCTACAGTGGGGGTGGGCAACTGCAAAAACCTCCAAATTTAAACAACAACACAGGAATTGGGAGGGTGGCTATGGGAAAACCAACACCTTCAGCAGAGATCTGAAAAACTATACAGTGAAGCAAAAAAAACAGTGCACAACTCTGAAGTCAGCCAGCAATGATATAAAATTAGTCAAACAACAATTACCAGTACACAACTCTGATGTGCCAGAAAAATATACTCAGCTCTGTATATCTCCAGATAGTTTGAAGAGCACTCTTTCAGGACACAGTAAGGCTCTGAGTCAGAGATAATGTCATTGGTGTTTCTTGTGAACCCCTGTATGCTTCTATTGAATTCATACTAAGTGATGATTTTTTTTTCCTTTTCATAGAAAACAGTAGCATGAAGTATGTTATTGAAGTAAAAGAACATATAGCTTAAATAGCATCTATTCTAAAAATACTTCTAGTAATGCTATTAGTCTTTGATCATATTTTCATAAACTTGTAAAGAATGCATGCAAGAAAAAACAGATTTCTCCCAGGAAATCATTAACATGCATGTGCATGTTGCACTAAGTCTACACATTTAATTTGTGCTAGTGCAAAAAGCAGCAGTACTCACTGCATATGCAACTTGCTAAACAACCCTACATGTTAAGCAGCACCTGTTCATTCCCAGAGCACCTGCTAGTAGCCATGTTAATGTCATACCACTCCACTCAGCTGTCCAGATTTTCTCAGAATGTCCAAATTTTGACTTGTATTTTAGGTCTATTCCTCATAAAATTTGTGGGGATTTTTGCCAGATCATTTGGGACTGAAGTGACTAAATAATAATAAATAGTGGCAGACATTTATGTTCAACACTTCATATCCTTCAGAAAATATGCAATAATGCAAAACCTGAACGATATTTTAAATCTGCCTCTATTTTTGGGTCTTTGTCCCCCATTATTTTGGACTTTGTTTCGCTTTTTGGACTGATAAGTTGAGAGGTATTGTTAAGGTGCAGAAGGGCTCGAACACACCAATATAAACAGCAAGTTATAAATAAACTCAGCCCCAGTAAACGAGTACTCGTGCACAGCACAATACAAGGTGAGGGCAACTTGAAGTACATTAATAAGAGGGATGGCATTTAATGAGTAGCATGTAGTATAAAGTAGATTCATGTACAAATACCACTAATTAAACATTATTGATAACTACGTAAGTAATCCTGTCCAGTTAGGGGACACTTCCACATAATAAAAAGGAAATGTTGATAGAAGGATATGAGAGGAACACAAGCTACAGTGTAAAAAAGAAAGTAAAAGTGATACATGTAAAATTAAATTTGAGAGGTAAAGTGACAGATGGGAAGAGACATAGACAGATTAGGGGATATTGCATATACTCCTGGTAATGCACATCAGTTGTGTATCCAGACAGTCATATGATGTAGCAAATGTTACACTGGTTTTCCCACCACTGACCTACAATGTAAAACAGGTGTACTTAATTCTCAAACTGTAACCCTTTCACCGCGTTATGTGTGTGATGGACACAATAATGCAGTTGTAATGGCAATGTACACATCTGTAACAATGGAGAAATGATGGCAATGTACACACCTGTAACAATGGAGAAATGATGGCAATGTACACACCTGTAACAATGGAGAAATGATGGCAATGTACGCACCTGTAACAATGGAGAAATTATGGCAATGTACACACCTGTAACAATAGAGAAATGATGGCAATGTACACACCTGTAACAATGGAGAAATGCAAAGAAGAATCATAAACTGTAAGAATACAGCACAGACAGCCCAACGAATTACAGTACACTGGTTTATTCAGACAGCACTCCACAAAGTGGGCTGTCTGTGCTCTATTCTTACAGTTTATGGTCTTTTCTACAGCACTTGCTTCCATTATCTGTGGCAGAGAAGAATCACAGACATCTGTGAAATCATTCTAATAATAGTATTTATTCAGGAGAAAAAAGCATTTGTGGCTGTAACCTCATGCTGCGAATGGTAGAAAGTGTGACTATTCACACATGCTGTGTATGCATGTAGTGCAATCCAGAAGGATATGACACATATATAGAAAAAGCATATCAGCAGAATAATATTCTGCAATCCATACTTACAGTTGTTTAACTATACCAGATGTAACATTTACCTACTTGCAATATGAGAGTATGGTCATGTGCCATAAACTAACATGTATAGAAATCAAGGTAAAACTCATGTGTGCTCAATCCCTTGACAATCGGGTTGTGTGTGTAGGAATGTCAGTGTATGACTATGCATGGGATGTATGTATGTGCATAACATAAATGGGTAACCCAAGCAAGACTTAGGCCAAACAAAATTATATGTCAGTTTTACTGTATAATGACATCAGCTACAGAGGAAATTTATCAAATGTCAGGTTATAATTAATTATGATGAATGTCTGCCAGTGTAATCAATCATATAATGTGAGTCCTTCCTTTCGCAACTGCCATGTCATAGTTTTGTGGTTAAGCCACTCCTGTCTGTCCATATTGTTTTACACATACATATTCCTGCATTTAAGCCAATGGCTATCTGACTACACATGTTATAGAAGTCTGTATTAACTGAACGCATCACAGGACAACTCTCACCACAGAACACCTATTTGTCTGGCATGAAATCCTCACTGTGTTGAAAGGTCTTTGCTATAACTAAAAGGGATATAAATACATTGTTGTAATGTATGTGTCACTGTGTCATTTTACTACACTTACATTCTGTTGTCCTTTGCTAGAGTTGAGCAGCTGCTTATATAAGTCTACATGCTACAGAATTGTGTATTAACTGTGCATGCCACAGGCAAAGTTGCATCAAAACTTTAAGACAGAATATATCTGAAGGTATGACGGCATCATTGTGGTACAAATCAGATGTTTGGGTTAAGAGTAACCAAGGAGCCCTCTCAAACTGTTATTGTATACATTACAACTGTGGTGGATGTCATTCATCCCTACCTAGCACTAGATTCACACATACTTATACTACTCAGTCAGTGTTGAATTTAAATACCTACTAATCTAAATATACAAGCTACAAGATGCTGTATTGACTGCATGTGCCACATGAGAATTTTTCCTATAAATGTGAGACAGGGGTATATTTGAAACATGACATCATCATAGTGCTGCATGACATCATCATACTCTTGCAAGGCATGTGTGTGTGGCTTTAAACTTATTGAAAGAGTGGTGTGATTTGTCTCAACGTCTCAAAGTCTTGCAAGAAGGTAATTGTACTGAAGCACATGTGTTGCATAATCCAGTCATCCCTGTGACTGTAGAAGCACACACATGCAGAATACTCAGAAAATGCCAGATTCAAACACATGCCTTACTAAATCCACAAGCTAGAGAATATTGTATAATTTCCTGACCCCACAGTAAAAGGCTTTTTACAAGGGGGAGAGACATCACATTTCAGCTAATGGGCTCATCAGTGTTTAACAAAGCAGATGCCTGCAGTAAAATGGGCAGAAAGTAGTTGAAGAGTCCGGTCTGGCTATACATCTATCCATCAGATTTATGGGTGACACCACTCCTACATACATATAAAATCAAACCCACACACTGACACAACTGAGTCTATGGACTAATGTCAGGATTCCGATTCAAACTGACTACTTAACTGATAGAGGACATTGAATGAATACAAGTGCCACCCAAGACGTTTAGTGCACATTTGAAAGAATGACATCACTATTGTTTGACTTGGGCAATGTGTGTGCTAAAAGGTACTTAAAGTGGTTTGAGAGCCCATACCAACTTTAAAGCTACACATTAGATTGGAGGGTGAAGCTACTCTTAGGTAAAACTAAAGAAATGCACTCGAAGTAGTTAATCACTGGTGGATTCAAACCATGTACGCATCTATTTACATAATCTAGAGAACACAGTATCAACCGCAAGCACCACAAGAGAAGCCCGAATGTAAGTGTGAGATAAAGCACATTTTTCAAAGGATGACATCATCAGTGTGTAGCAGCAGATGTGTTAAAAGGGGAAGAAACTGATCTGGGAGGCCTCTTCCAGTGCAAATGTCACACCTGAGTGGAAGTGTATACATCAGATTTGTTGCCAAAACAATATCTATCTAACACTAGAGACACTCCATGGATTCAAGCCAACTACCTATCTACTTATACAATCTACAATACACAACATTAAACACAAGCACTACAGAAAAGTCTGATTATAACAGTGAGATGGAGCATATTTGAAAGGATGACCTCATTCAAGTGTTATGGAGAATGTGTTTTGCATAAAACTGAATGAAACTGATGGGGAGCACTTTCCCAGTGTAAATCTTTCTCCTGAGCAGAAGTGTACATATCAGACCTGTTGCTGAAGCCAGATATACCTAACACTAGAGAAACACACACTCATACTAGTTCCACAGTTATGAATTTGAAGCACCTACATATCTAGTTACATAATCTAAAATAAACAGTATCAAAAAACAAAAGTCACATGAAAAGTCTGATTATAACAATAAGATGGAGCACATTTGAAAGCATGGAGTTATCAGTGTGCTGTAAAGAATGAGGTGGAGAGTTGATGGTGAAGGTATATTGAGCAGGTTGGGTAATACAGTGCTTAAATGGTTAAAAAAAGGCCAGAAACAAACTTCGGGTAACCAAAACTTACATAAATGATTTATTTTGCAAAGAAAACGATACAAAGCATTCATAAAGCACCAAACACATTATTAATCAATGAGTAGCACAAAACATATTAGTAATCAAACAAAAGGCACAAAACACATTGATGATTAAACAAAATGTCCGAAGCCATGATATTTGATAAAATTATCATAAATACTAATGTGAGGATTAGAGTTACCTCCAATTTGCATACGAGCATTTTTAAAGTAAACCGAGGACAAGAAAAGTACAATGAGCATGAAAGAAGTCAAATGGGCATAATGAGTACAATAAAAGATCAAAATAAGCTTAGAAAAGCAAGGCGACTGCATGTTTTTTAGTAGACTGTGTTTTGGCATGAGTTACTATTTCGCATTGGCAGAAGCTATTCAAAGCATAACTAGAGTTGTTCAAAGTATCTCCGAGTGTGCAAAGTGTTTGCAGTGTGTGCTTTATTGCAGTGCAGTTATTTCAAAGAGTTTACTGTGTACAAAGTGCAGTTATTTTGCAAAGTGCAGTCAAAGAACAGCCATTTTAAAAGGTTTCTTGTGCCATGTACATTTATTTGCAGAGTGCTGCCATTTCAAAGTGTTTCTTATACTGTACAGAGTTATTTCTCAAAGTACAGCTATTTTGAAAAGTTTCTCATGCTGTATACAGTTCATTTGCAAAGTGCAGTCATTTAGAAGTGTTTCTTACTCTGAGTTTCTTGTGCTGCATACAGTTTATTCGCAAAGTACAGTTATTTCAAAGTGCTTTTACACTGATAAAGGATGGTTTCACAAAGTACACTGATTTAAAGTATTCTTGTGTTACGGAGACTTATTTAGCAAAGTGCAGTTAAATCAAAGAGGCATATATATGCGTGTGTATATTCATACATAATTTCAAGCACCATTACTAATGTGTGTTAATATGGCAGAGGCATTTTGCAGACCCATTCCACTTGTGTTTGATCATAATATTGCAGAGAATTGGAGAGTAATTGAGCAGAAATATGACATTTTCATACAAGCAGCTTTTTCTGACAGAGATGCACGTATGAGTGCATTCACTTTGCTTAACTTAGTGGGGTCAGAAGCCATTGAAAGAGAGTGTTCATTTGTGTATGCACCAGCAGTATATGCAGGATGGGGGGAACCAACATATTGTTGTACAGCAGAAACTATAGAGGACCCTGAGTGCTTGAAATGTAAATTTAGAGAAATGTGTAACCCCCAGACAAATGTTACATTACAGAGTCACCTGTTTTATACAAGAGACCAAAATCCAGGAGAAACATTTGCAGCTTATATTACTGACTTGAGAAATAAAGCAAAACGTGCAGATTTGGTGATTTGAAAGACAAGTTAATAAAAGACAGGCTTGTTTGTGGTGTTATGAATGCTGCAGTGAGAAAGATTTTGCTTCATGACAGTTATTTAACATTGAGCAAAACTATACAGATTTGTCAAATCCATGAGCTTACAGAAAGGCACACAAGTATGCTTGTAAGTGATAAGAGCATGGTTTCAGCATCCTTTAGAGCAAGCATAGACAGCATGCAGCACATGGCTAACAGACGCAGGCCTAAGCACATGGCAGATGCAGCCCCTGCAGGTTTTCCAGGGAGGACCCACAATTTTCCAGCAAGCTCTAAGGCTAGCTCAGCAAAACGGACATGCTCAGTGCAGTAAACCCAAATCATGTTTTATTGTTAACTGTCGCAATTGTGGAGCCAATCATGAGTCTAAAAGAGAGAAGTGCTTAGCATTTGGTCAGCAATACCACAAATGTAAAAAATGGAACCACTTTCATAAGTTTTGTAAATCAAGCAAGCCTCATTTAGTTATTAGGAAAGGTCACTCAAAAAAGCAAGTTGATCATGTAGAAAGCTGTAACCCTACTTTCTATGTAGATGGTGTATCAGTGTCTGTGAAAAGGTTAATGCAGTAGATTTGTTGGCAAAGAACAAAGTGTTTTGTACTGTCCTGATCAATGGTAAACCTATGGAGCTCAAAGTAGATACTGGTTCAAAGTGTAATGCTATGTCAGCAGAAAGATTTGCTAGAGTAAGAGCTGGTGAACAACTTAATTTGGCTAATTGTGCAAAGCTTGTTGCTTATGGAGGTGAAGAGATTCAAGCCAAAGGCGCAGTAGAGCTTTCATACTATTCAGCTCGGAACAGTTACAGCTTGCAATTCTATGTAGTCAGAAGACCTGTGCTGTCATTATTAGATCTCAGAGACAGTTTAAGAATGAAACTGCTTAAGAATGAACTGCTTTCCTTGACCAAAGAAGTCCATCATGTAAGCACATGCCCTAATTACAGATTCACTGATGCTATTTTCTCAGAGTATGATGATGTTTTTGATGAAAAACTAGGCAAACTTCCAGTTGTGTACTCCATGAAAGTAGACCCAGAGGTCAGTCCAGTGGTCATACCAGTGAGGAGAGTTATGATAGCTATGCAGGACAAAGTCAAGGTCCAGTTAGATAAGATATTGTAGTAAGGTGTGATTTGTCCAGTCACAGAACCAATTGAGTGGGTGTCTTCCATGGTAGTTGCTCATAAGAAAAGCTCAGATGAAATCAGAATATGCATAGATCCAAGAGACTTGAACAAAGTATTAAAGAGACCTCATCATCCTATGCATGCAGTTGAGGAGGTTGCTGCCCTCATGCCATGTGCCACTGTTTTTTCTGTCTTGAATGCAAAGAGTTCATTTTGGCAAGTAATGTTTGATCACAAATCTTCACTACTGACTGCACTCAGTCCTCCATTCAGTAGATACAGATTTCTCAGAATGCCTTTTGGAATAAATTCTACCAGTGAAGTTTTTCAGCGTGCAATGGAGCAAATTTTTTGGGGTTATCTGTGTGCTATAATAGTGGATGATTTACTAGCTGGAGGTAATGGAGAAGCAGAGCATGACAGAAACCTCAGGAATGTTCTGAACAGAGAGCGCAAAGTGAACTTGAAGCTCATTCCTCTGAAATGTAAGTTCAGGCTGGGTCTATATTAGATAAATGAAAGTTTACCTTAGCGAACACTCTAATAATCGAAAATCCCAGATCTCGATGTGCTTTTTGTGAGATCGTGGTACAGTAAAGATCGGAATATTTGCCCTTTCCTCACTGTAGTGTGATTAAGGAGTTGGCATATATATTTAGTGGGGAGCATGGGGGGCAGAGCCCCCCACAATAGCGAGTTTGTGATATGGGATTTTCGATTATTAGAGCATCCGCTAAGGTAAACTTTCATTTATCTAATATAGACCCTTCAGGCTACCAGAAGTTACTTATGCAGGTCATTTATTTACCAGGACAGGCTTATGACCAGACCTGTCCAAACAAGCAGCCATTCTTAAGATGCCAGCTCCAAACAATGTCCAAACTCTACAGCATTTCCTTGGTATGGTTAACTATTTGGGCAACTTTATACCTGACTTCAGTGAGATATCAGCACCTTTAAGAGAGCTGACATGCAAAGATATTGCTTGGTCATGGTTAGAACACCACTGGAGAACATTTGATAAACTCAAACAGCAAACTGCCAATTCACCTACAGTGAGATACTATGATGCCCATAAACCAGTAATTCTTTCCAGTGATGCTTCAAAGTTCAGTCTCCATGCAGTTATTCTTCAAGAGTGCAGACCAGTTGTCTATGCATCTAGAACTCTTACCCAAACTGAAATGTAGTATGCTCAAATTGAGAAGGAACTTTTGGCAATTGTGTTTGCATGTTCGAAGTTCTGTGATTATATTTATGGTGGAGCTATCCAAATCGAGACTGAACATCCACCTCTAGTCATTATTTTAGAGAAGCCTATGCATACAGCTCCAGCAAGACTACAAAGAATGATGCTCAGATTACAAAAATACAACTGCAAAATGGTCTATACAAAAGGCAAACTTCTTTATCTTGCCGATGTCTTATTACCCAGAAATACCACTGAACAGCTTGATGCAGAGAATTTTAACTTTAATGTCATGGAAGTGCATGATTTTTCTACCACGAGACTTGATGAGCTAAGAGATCATACAAAGACTGATCCAATTTTGCAGAAGCTCAACTACTTCATCAATGTTGGATGGCCCTTAAAGCAATATTGTGTACCGCCAGAAGTGCAACCTTATTTTCCTTACAGAGATAAGATGCTGATGGAAGATAGTGTCATTTTCAAAGGTCCTAAAGTTATTGTTCCTACTTCTTTACAACATGAATACATTCAGATTTTGCATTATGGCCACTCAGGTTCCGAAGCTACCAAAAGAAGGGTGAGAGGACTAATATTTTGCCCTTCTTTGTCAAAAGACATTGATAAAGTGGTTTCCTCTTATTCAGTATGCAACAGTAATAAACCACATTTGCAGAAAGAGCTACTTCATCTAAGCCAGATTCCTGAACTACCTTGGAAAATAGTAGCCACTGACATATTTGAGTGGAACAATCAGCATAACTTAGTGTTGGTACACTCTTATTCAAACTGGTTTGAGATCGATTTGCCACCTAACCTAACATCCAGTGCTGTTATTACTAAGTTAAAATGTCATTTCTCAGTCCATGGTAGTCCACACAAAGTTATTTCTGACAATGTGTACCCAGTTTACCAGTCAGTTATTTCAGAAATTTGCAAAAGAGTGGGACTTTATTTATATTACTAGCAGTCCAGAATACCCACAATCATATGGACTGGCTGAACGTACAGTACAGAGTGCAAAGCAATTACTAAAGAGGTCAAATTGTGACAATATTGATGTCTTCTTGAATTTATTTAACCTCAGGAATATACCCCGTAACAACCTACTTGGCTTGCCTGCTCATAGACTTCTATCTAGTCAAACCAGAACAATCTTGCATATCAATTCCAGTTTGTTGATGCCTAATGCTAAAAACAACAGAGCAATCAAAGCCCAGATATTTAAGAAGTATTCCTTTCAGGAGTCCAGCTATGATAAAATGACAGATTTCTTTGTCCATTGAAAGAAGGAGAGACAGTGAGGATGCAAAAGGCGGAAGGCTTTGATTGAATTGGTCAAGTGAGTGGTATATGTGCTGAGCTGAGATCCTACTTAGTAGAATCTGGGGGTATAGAATAAAGGAGAACTGCAGGCATCTTCTTCTGGTGTATGAATCAATATTGCAACATCATACCTGTGATACAGACTCTAGATCTCAGAGCAACCCAGACAATGTTCGTGTTGGAGAATTTATCTCAGTACCTATTCCCATTCCTGATGATGTCCCAGATGTCCCTAAAGTTGAACATTCCTTAAAGACAGTCCCTGTTGCTAGATACAATTCTAATTTTTATGTTACATGATCAGGTCGTATTTCTAGACCTAGTGTAAAATACACAGCAACCTGGACATGATTGTTTTATATGTGTTTAGTTTTGTATGATTGAATGTCAAAGAATTAGTTCTGTATAATTGCATGTCGAAGGATCATTGCTATACAATTGCATGTCAATGAATGCTGTCACTTTAGTGTATGACTTATTTCAAAAAGAGGGAGGATATAGAACAGACCGTGTGTTGTAACTTTAAGAAGCATTTCCAAGTGTATATCATAAACTGTTATACTTAAATACAATTATTTAGACATATCTTATTACACAAGCATGTACCTATAAATAATATGCCTACAGATAATATATATTTATTTATTACAATGTGTAAATATATATATATAAATATAAAAAATGTATAAATGTGTATATGTATGTATCTATACTTCTGCACTTCTGTCATATGGACACATTATCATTTATAATCATTTAAAAACAATTATTGGAAAAATGTTAAAACTTTCATATCCACAAGATGTT
The DNA here is from genome assembly GCF_019279795.1 of Protopterus annectens. Taxonomy (NCBI): domain Eukaryota; kingdom Metazoa; phylum Chordata; order Ceratodontiformes; family Protopteridae; genus Protopterus; species Protopterus annectens. The sequence continues at coordinate 514,563,275 of NC_056728.1, read as the reverse complement.
AATACATAATCAATGCAGGAAACATTAGATAATTACGTAGGCCTTCTGCATATAAATATACTAAATAAATAAATGATAATGTGTCCATATGACAGAAGTATAGATACATACATATACACATTTAAACATTTTTTATATTTGATATATATATTTACACGTTGTAATAAATAAATATATATTATCTGTAGGCATATTATTTATAGGTACATGCTTGTGTAACAAGATAAGTCTAAATAATTGTATTTAAGTAATATGGTTTAGTTTAAGTATAACAGTTTATGATATAGCAGGTTATACATACATTTTTTAACTATTTTTTAACTACATCAATGCAAAATATGTATCTTTAAAGGATTTAATTGATTAATTGTTTTTGACATGTGACGACTATATATTTTAGCAGTTTTTGAAAATTTAACAGTCTAATGAAGCTGTTTGTGAAACGCTTACCCTGGTGCACGCTATTGAAACCTGATGTAACGTATTTAGTTGGATTTTTTATTTTTATTTCCAAGTCTGGATCTTTAGGTGGTGTGTGGTTGCCTCTTTGCTTCATATTTTGGACTGTTACTCTTTATAGTACAAGTATTGACAATCGCTTTTTCTAAAACTGACTGATCATTACATGATGTACTAATTCTCAACATTTCTCCATATGGGAGGGAATCCAAAATGTGTGGAGGGTGGCAACTACTGGCATCTAAAAAATGCCCTTCATCTTCAAACTTTCTATGGACACTGGTTCTAATTTTACCATCCTCAGTCCCTTCCAAAACCACATCCAAAAAATTAACAACTTTACCCTTCTGTATACCATGAAATTTAAACCCAAAGCGATTCTGATGTAAATCACTAATACAATTATCTAACTTGGATATGCCCCCTGTACATAAACAAAAAAATCATCTATAAATCTATAATAAAGTATAACCTGTTCTAGGAAAACTTTTAACTTATACAAAAAATCTGTCTCAAAAAATCCCCACCACTAAACTGGCATACATGGGAGTAAAAGGGGCTCGCATTGCCATACCCTGGATTTGCTGATAAATAACATGGTTAAACTCAAAACAATTTTTAGTTAAACTAAAATGAATTAATTCAATAATATAATTACTATCTCCAAGAAAGAATTTTAGTGCCCCTAAGCCCACTGAATGTCTAATGTTAGTGTATAGGCTTTGTACATCTAATGTTACCCAGTAGAAGTCTTTCCCCCAGTTGATCACTTTAAGTTTTTCCAAAGCTCAAACACATCTCTTATGTGTATGTGTGTGTGCGTGTGTGTGTGTGCGTGTGTGTGTATATATATATATATATATATATATATATGATTTGCTCATCCTTGTTGTTGCTTGGCTTATATTTGTACTATCAACAGCATAGAAGATGATGATGTTTGATGTTCACTGGTTACTGCAATGCAAGCAATCACCACTTAGTGATCTGTGCCATACAACTACCATCAGTCATTATGCTTTTGTTATGACTTTTACACAGTTGCCAACATCTCAACACTGCTTTGTGCATTTCTGCTTAATGTATAATTGAGGTGGGCCATGTATACATCCCTACCCTGTTTGTCATTTTTCCTTAACCTTTGTTGTACAGTCCATATGTGTGCTGTCTGTGTACTTATCTATCTATTTATGTATATTATCAACCTTTGTCCATCCTATATTGTGCCACTTGTTAAACGTTTGTAACCACTCTTTTCCCCATCTCTTCTTTTCATGTCTTTTCCATACCTTCTATTCTAAAAAAAAGGCTTATTCCCACAAAAAAAAAATGCTCATGCCCCTCTGACTCTCCCCCTGACCTTGCTATGCAATTATCCCTCTTGTAAACCTCTCTTTTTCAACTTCACTCCATGTCTGCTTTGCTCTCACTCATTTTCCTTAAGGGTGTGTTGTGCTACTTGTGTTCCTCATGCATGTTCTGCACCCATTGTTAGGTTAAGTTAGCACTGGTGATGTGGCCGTGGATGCCACTTTATTGTAATTAGATTTTTTTAATTTTTGTTACAGGTTATGATGGCTTGCACAAATCATAATAGATATGCATGCACATATATATATATATATATATATATATATATATATATATATATATATATATATATATATGTGTGTGTGTGTGTGTGTGTGTGTGTGTGTGTCTTTTGATAATATCTATAAAATTTTTCAGATATTTATGGATTTACAGGATTATTGCTGATGCACATTTCTCTTCTGTCTGTATTTTCCATGTATTACAGACATGTTTTGTTAAGTTTGACTATGTATCACACAAGTGCATTGCTAATGGAAATATATCACCTTACAGAAGTTTTTTTTTTGTAATGCAGTTGTGTAGTACCCAAGTGTAGTTGCACTGACCTAATTCGTTATTTCTTGTGTCTGCATTGCACCTGGATATATGTTCATTAGACTGGCACACATTTGCATATTACTTGACTTATTACAACTCTTAAGCAGAATTCTGCACACTCTACCAAATTCCCCAAACATTTGGAATCCAGACCATTGTCATACATACCTAGTAATTATATATTTGGAGTCATAATTTTTCAATGACTATTGTGCAGATTACACATATACAACTGTAGTTTAAATCAACTATGATCATTATTATGCATAATATACTTGACACAGATTATAGTTGCCTTATTTAGCAATCATTACACAGAGTTATGTTGCAAATTTAATTTTTGTAATTATGAATTGTACTTCATGTTAAGTTCCTAATTAGAATTTTGTGACACTACTTCATTTGACCCCTTAATAAAATTATCTGTAAACTAAATTAGAACTTTGCATTACCTATGCTGTTTCTCCAAACATACTGCATTAATACTTTGAGCCAGATAGAAAGGTAATTGATAGATGTATTTTCTTCACTCAGTACTGCCCAAAGTGCTGAAGGCAGCTCACTGGTCCCTCTTTCATTTGCACTGCTGACAGCAGCCCAAGTTAAACTTTTGAGATTATACATTCAGACATGAACTGTTGCTGGCTGATAGTGACCACTGCTTCTTAATGATGAACAATGCTATGCATTGTGAAAATGGACAGGCAGCAAATAAATAAAAACAAAAACAGACTCCAAAAAGTCTATCCCCCGGATTCATGAAGCTTGAGCCAGGCGCAGCCGTAGCGTAGGCGGCATAACGCCAAATATGTCCGCCGAGCGATTCAGGTACGAACCAATCCCACGTGCACTACCGGTGTACGCCAGAGCTACGCAGCCCTCGGTATAGTTATGCAAATCACCCCATGTGCAGTGTCACACCATGCTAATGAAGGCATACAGTGATTCACGAAGTGGTGCAGGCGTAGCGCAAGCCCATGGAAATGTAAACCAAAAAACACGGTTTACATTTTCCCAAACAGAACATCAGAGTTATGGAAGTGGACCACACGCATGTATTACAAAGTTAACATATGCCAATGGACAAATACACAGCCAATGTCAGAAGAAAAGATGCACAACACCTAAAAAACAACATTTAATGTCATGTCCACAGTAACGCACAGTACAACCGCAGGGCATGTGTGTGCAAACAGGAATACAAAGGAAATATATAAAAATGGCAGAAAATCACAATGAAAGACAAATTAGGATTGCACCATAATATGCAATGGTAGGCATGGCACACCACAAGCAAGGCGCAAGGGTTGCCAGGGGCCCGCGACAGTATTCGGCGCTGTAACTATGAATTAGTAGTCAATGCCATGCAAATGAGGCAGGTAATACTGAATCGCAAACGTCCCACCGGATTAAGGCTGTACCTGATGGGGCAGCGCTATAACACCGAGGATTGTATCAAAGGTGATACATGACATCAGCAGAGGGGTGTGCCACCGTATCAGTAAGCACATTGGAGCAATGCAAATCTGGCCTGGCTGTTGCTAAGCAAAGCTGAAGGACAGGGGTGGGGAGGAGGGTATAGAATCGTTTAGCTGAGAGCACACATGGTGCCCGAAAGTGCATGTGTACAGGGATGAACTCGTGCCTGAAACCCGGTAAGCGGATGCACGCGCCGCGAACAATAGCACAAACAGGAAGGTCAGGGGAAGAAAAGAAGGAAATGCTGAAGCAGGGTAATTGGCATACTAATGAGCAATTAACACCAATCAACACACAGCGGCCAATCGACGGCAGTAGACAAGCCTGCATGCAGAAACCTGCAAAACAGGATAGGGGAGGCATAGGATTGCAAAGAAAGGTGTAGAGGACCTGGAATGCAAAGATAGGAGAGCAGTCATAGCAGAGCAAAGCAAACCCACAGTAGATCGGCAATAGCACACATTATGCAAGATAAGCCAGGTCTAGGAAAGTACAAATGAAAGCAGGCAGCTGGATGCATGACAGCAAATGGTAGGTGTAACGTTTACAAATGTAAATGGAAGGGCAGGAGGTAATTCACGGCATCCAAATGTAATGCAACACCAAAGGCAGCACAATAGCGGTTTCATAAATAAAACACAGAAAACACCCTGTAGCCACGATCGTACATACACACCCTATGACATCATCAGTGTTCACAGCAAAACAGTATAAAGTGTGAAAGCACCCAACACACACCTGTGTATTCCCAAACACCGCACCATAGGTGTAAACAGACAGGGAACTTTTAAAATGTACATGTTGGGAGCTGCCATAGCTGTGATTCATCAGCATGTGTTACAGACCGACGGTGTTGTGGAGGATGATGCCGACAACCACTGTAGGCCTCGGAGGAGGAGAAGAGTGTTCAGACCTAGGGTAACCTACCAGGGGCTACATGATCTGGAGATAGTAGAGCATTACAGGGTGGACAGGGACATCTTACAGCAAATAGTAGAGCTGTGCCGGCCACGCCTGAGAACCAGAAATAACAGAGGGGAACCCATCCCAGTGAACACAAAGGTATGTGTAAGCTTGCGAATACTAGCCACAGGTACCTTTCCAAGGCCAGCTGGAGATATAATGGGGATCTCACAGGCATCGGCATCCAGGGTACTACACCAGTTCCTGGATGCCATGTTACCACATGCCAATGAGCATATACACTTCCCCCAAACTCAGGAGGAGTTGGCCAGCAATATGCGTCACTTCCACCGTGTGGCAAACTACCCGGAGGTACTGGGTGCGATAAACTGCACGCACATACAAATTAAGTCACCACCCGGTGAGTATGGTAGGCTCTACATAAACCACAAGGGATTCCACTCCATCAACTGCCAGGTTGTGTGCAATGCCCAGGGCATTATCATGGATGCGTGCGCTGGCAGCCCTGGAAGCTACCACGACTCCCATATCTGGCATGCCTTACAGCTGTATCAGGTATTTGTCAGGGGAGACATCCCACAAGGTCACCTTGGCCATGGATGATGACCCCCATCAGAAATGCACACACACCAATGCAAGAACGCCATAATGAGGCAAACGCACAAACCAGAATCATCATAGAGCGTGTGTTCGGGATGCTGAAATCACGGTTCCGGTGCTTGGACGCATCTGGTGGAGTCTTGCAGTACTCTCCAGGCATGTGTGCCCACATCTTCATAGTATGTGCCATGCTACATAATATGATCCTGCGGAAACAGCTGCAGCAGGGTCATAATGGGGGAGGGCCTCACAGCCCACCGCAAGTGCCAAGGCCAACACAGGTACAGAGGGATCCAGACCATGGACACACTGTGCCAGCCCCAGTAGGCAGATGGAGGCGTGCCCAATATGCTTATGCCTTGGCAAAGAGGGAACGTATAGCACATACCTTGACAGTGTAGGCTCCCACGGACTGACACCCCTCCCCACCTGCACACAGTAACATGGATGGCACACAAACACGACTACCTGTAAATTGTGATGTATAGGTGGCCCACTGTGGAATCCTACCTAGGCAGCCCTCAAACATTGTACACGCAACAGCCATGGGAACATGGAACTGTCAACACCTGAACAGTAGATGCACCCATCAGCATCTGTCGGTGCTGTGTGTATAGTTTCCCAGGTACATCGGTAGGTACACGCCCGATTGTCAGAGGCAAAACACCAAACAATGTCCAAAGAAATGGTGCTACAAGTGGTCAAAGAGAAAACCAGATAAAATAGAAGAGCACAACGTTGCGAGTCCACAATACTGTTTTAATATTAAAAATAATAAACCAAAGTTGTTAAGCGCTTTCATCAACTAGTATGATTTCTACAGAACAAATTACCATTGAAAATTTTCACATTTAAATACATGTTGCTGGTTAGTCATTGGTTCTAATCCAACCAATTCCATCAATGAAAAATCACAACTCCTGAATATGTAAACACCAGTTAATTAAAATAGAATAAAAACACCAAATGGGGCAAACAGTGACACCCATCACCACAACATCGAGTAAGCAACTGTCACGTACTGGAGCAGAGGCAATCACAGGAGCAGATGTGTGTAAGCACTGTCCTACACACAGTCATCACGGATTACCTGCCGCGTTACTGAGGGGCTCACAAAATGTAATCATGGATGTAGTGTCAAGGCAGGGGATGTACCCATGACAGGCATTATTCACCCCAGCATGCTGCATCCACGGTCATATGAAGGTGTAGCAAATTATCGGGTATACCTAATTGTGATATACATACCCAGTGCTGGAGTACAGCCAGTAAACATCACATGGACATACCATTAACTGGACCCATCAAGTTGTAAACTAACGGATTCATCCATGTGAGTGTAGTGTGGAGTAACTGCTGTAGTGTACTGCATATACAAAATGACATAATTCGTGTACAACCCCCAGATATCCAAGTGGTACATGCAGTGACTGCAGTGCATGTTCCCAGTCCCACATCCCTTAAGGGATGTAACATAATCCCGATGGCATGGGTAATGCATTCCGGATGCAGGTCATCAGAATATGTGTAGCACATGTTAGCGGGAATAAGCGTTGCCCACAGCTGGTAAGCGATGTTTAAATACGACTATACGGATATGCGTGAAACAGGGCTAAGTGTCACTGACCACTGTGCAGATAACAGTCAATGATGTACAGAACAGGTGACACCAGCATTAGTCACCCCTGAACAAATAGCACCTGCTCTGAAGGGTAAAACGACCACTGCCAGGAGTGGAACAGGCAGTCATGTACACAATCACCCAACACTATTGCTAGGCAAGATGTACGTACGGTAAGGTTGCCACAGTTCAGATGACCAATGTGGGACATGCGCCAGATGTCAGCAGGATGACACACACCCGGCCAGGATGAAAACCAGAATGACAGTGTTTTGCATAGATAAAAAGCTTATAGTCTAGTAATGGTTTCAGGTACGTATTCCGTGTCCTGTAACATGTAGGTGGGTCAGATACAGAATAAGTGTCTCATGCAACTATGACATAAACTATAGGGAATATGTTTGTCCCAAAGTCGCAGAACATTTGCTATGTTCACAAATATTTCGCAGGACACAACTGCACAAAGAGGGATTGTCCCTCGCAAAGTGGGATGGGAGGTAATCTTAACCTATGGCAGGTGTGTAATGTGACAGGTATAGACACAAACGTGCGGAGCCCAGGAAACACAGTACACACTGACAAACACACAATGAAAGGTGTAGCATGCCTGTCACCACCCCTGCCCGAGATATATGTATATATATATATATATATATATATATATATATATATATATATATATCTATATATATATATACACACATACATATATATATATATATATATATATATATATATATATATATATATATATATATATATATATATATATATATATCTCTACACATATATTATACAGATAGAAAGGGCAATAGTGTGATATATGTCGATATACAAGGGGTCACTGGCATATATAGATAGGTCGACGACATTCTAAACACCTTTGAGGTACAAATAAACAGGATACCACCAACTATGTAACGTGTCACACACTGACACGCGTAACCAGGAGGATGAAAGACAAAAAGAACACAGTACTGGCACAGTAGAACCACGAGCAATAGGACGATAGTAAGGACATGTAGTCACCGCTGTCGGCGGTCTGGTCCATGTAGATACCGTGTACAACTGTGGTTGTGAGTGATGTAGCCTGTGTATGTGTATGTTGAGGGTGCCATGTGTGTTCACGTGTGACTAAAGTGTGTGTGTGTGCGTGTGTGTGTGTGTGTGTGTGTGTGTGTGTGTGTGTGTGTGTGTGTGTGTGTGTCTGCATAGTGTGTCTGTAGGTGGCAACTCGGAGGTAGATGATTACGGTAGGTGCGGGTATAGCTATCCGTAGGCATGCGGTAAACACCTGTCCGACATTGGGAGGGACAGCCCCCCCTGGGCAGGTGTGTCCTGACATGAAACATTAGAAAGGGCAACTGTCCATTAGTGTAGGACATTAGTATGTCCCACATAATATGCAATAGTTGCAGGAAATACTCATGCCTGTATGTAAGAAATGGAAATGTTACATGCAAACCGATAAGTAGTGAAGGACCAAGAACAATAGGTATGTAATGAGGATAAAAGTATGTGCTATCCTGTGTACTGACCGTGGCCATATGTCAGCCTGTAAACCCCACTGTGTGACCTGCAAGTGTCCAACTATGGCCATATGAGAAGGTGGCAAGCCATGTGACAGAGTGTCTGACACCAACACCACTGCAATGACTGCAAATATCTGGGACAGACATACACGGGATAGCGTTTATTTACAAATATCCCTGCACATATCGCCGTACATCCAGAGGTATGGACGTATCAACCGCACCTGCATACCATATGGAAACCAATTAACAACGACCCAAAGTAAATTCCCGTAACAGAAGTCTATTAAGTGATAGCACTGTAATTAGGGAAGGGGCCCACACACATATATATGGACTACGCAAAACTGTAAGCCCCACAAAACCATATATGCTACGTACACCCGCCTACATCCCCCACACTGTAAACAATAGCAATACAGACCGTAACCACAGCCCAAACATCTAGTTAGTCAATTACACCTGCTGAACCATTGACATACCTTGTGAGAGACATTTAAAGGCGCCATGCAAAATTGTATCTGTCGTATAACGGCGATGTTACAGGTGTTTGCAATAGTCCTTTATGAGATGGGTGGGATGACAGTTACAGTCACAGGTAGAACCACATACTCAAGCCGTCACACACAATCCACGGGGACATGACCCCAAAATAGACTTGGCTCTACACAAAGCAGTTGCAATTACACACAACAAAACACAATACAGGCCGTCTCCCCGAAGGCAGGGCAAATTGCCAACGCCCAGGTGGAGAATTCAATTATACCCCACTGCTGCCACGTAATTGGCGAATGGAGTAGCTGCACAGCTGAATTGCACGTAATTAGTCACACCGGACCACCAATTGGCAGCAGTAAACCACATGTTGCAGGTATAGACGTATATAAGGATGACTTGCCAGATATGCAAACTATATGCTCATACCGTATAACAGTTGAAAGAGTGATACAGAAGATCGAGATAGAGATGAAACACCAGAATGATATCAAGGTATGTATAACACTAACTGTATGTATAGTATGTTCTGTATTACGTAATGTCAGTGTATGCATAGCCTGGTTTGCAGTAATTAACAGTGCCCGCCATGCATAAAGTGGGGAATGGTATTTATGTAGTGATGTCTCGCTGATCATACTAATGCTTGTAGAAGATGTGCATCCAGCAGTGGGCCACACGGTAAACAGCAGAGACACCACAAGGGATGCAACACGATGGTGTTAAACAGAACAATGTCATACCATCTGCCATCAGTAGCAGGGTATGTCCAATAAGTACGTGCCATAGCACGGGATAGTATATGTAGATATACTGTAACAGTACACATGTGTATGGGCATATAATGTCAATGACATGTCTAAGGTGGACCCTCTGTGCAAGTAATGGTTGAATGATGGGATACCATGTAAAACATGTGTAATGTATAGTACAGTAGATTGATACGTCAGATATGTTACACAAGAGAACAGGCAAATGATGCATAGCAAAGGTATCATATAGTGATGTGAGTAGTGTGTAATTAAGATATGTATAAACAGTTATGATGAAATAACTATGTACTCCACTCTGTGCATTTGCAAAGGACGCAAACATTACTCCCATACTAGAATAGCAGAAGAGATGTGACAGACAAACATGAACATGATTGGCGTGTACAATAACAGTATACATATGGCCTGTAGTCATGGGACATTGTAATAGCGTGACAGCCAATCTAACTGGAAGGGCTATACCAGTAACCATGCACAAAGGACATGTAATAGTTGCACAGGTTCATAGTGGGGTACCACACAGTCTGGCAAGTCAATGTGTAACAACAACTACAGTGTGCACACCAGTGGCACCTCTCCAGGGCAGTGTCCTGTGAACAGAAGAGCCATGTGTAACCTGCATCACTGCACAGTACAGCCACTGCAGTGATCCCTGGCGTACATGTGTCCACCATCCAGCAAGCGAGGTATGACATGAACTCTGCTACTGACTGTCCATGTGTGATGTACATAGGAATCATGTCCCAAAGCATGGTGAGTGTCTGGTCTGGGAATGCAACCCCCAAGCACATGCCACACACTGTCGCGTGTGTGCACATATCCATGAGCATCATGGTCATAGTGGCTATTGTGTATGTCGTGTATGCAGAGTATATCCATAAACATATTTGCAAACATGGGCCCTGTCTTTGCAGCAGAAGTCACCCCTGAGTATGTAGTCTGCAAATGTGTACAGATGTGGTGTCTGTACATAAGCCACATACATTAACAGTTGTAGCTCAATAAACATCATGGCATTTTAATGTTGGGTTATGTAAAGCTGTTGTGTAAGGTACACCCTACGCGGGGTGTTGTACTCATGGATGTGTGTATATGTACCTGCTACACACCCAGTACAGACATGTGTGAACACATAGAAGGATATCCACGCCACAGTGGCAATGTGGTAATCACAGGAGTGTGTGCGACATACATGTGTCTTACAAACATGTACAATGCAATATGTATGTAGGGGACGAACACCTATGTGATAACCAGTGGGAGGATGGTGTACTGCAAAGGTGATGTTCACACCAAGTGTCATGCAGGTAGAGGGCATGATGTTCATATTGGTATCTTTCACAGTGACACCCATATGGATGGGGTCTGTATCAGCTGGTGGAGCAACAACAGCACTGGGTATGCAGTGGTCTGTAAAGCTAGGCAGGGAAGTCCCCTCAGTGGTAGCCTGTACCTCAGGGAAGCATATACCGAACATGAGGGCCCCATGACTGAGGACTGTGGTAAGCCAAGTGTAACTGGATTGCAGTATGTGATATGGTATGCCACCCTCAGTGTGTGTGTCCCATCCATTAGCCACACTGCATAACATCCGGAGACATATGTTGTGATGTGCAGGTGGATGTGTATGTAGTCAAAACCAGAATGGAGAACAGTGCAGAATGGCAGCGAGAGGACAATGCAGGCTGTGTGGACACCCGTGTCATCATCAACTACTCTGGTGACTGTAGGAAAGGTGTTCAACAGGTGTAGGAGGCATGCTGTGGCCCCAACAAGACCAAGCCAGCTGGCATCAAAGGACTGGAGCACAACAAAGACTCAACGAATGATGTCCATGATGATGTGCCCTATAGCCATGCATAACAGTCCAGTGAGGTGTGTAGGGCAATAGTCCCAGTCGTGCAGTGTGGTGCCACATGTGAAGAGTGTTACTGTCACTGTGTGCCAGTCTGGGGCCACAATGTCTGGTATAAGGCTATTACTGAATATGGTGTCCCAGTGGGGAGACATGCTGTTCAGAGCTCTGTGGACATCACAGCCTGGAATATTGCAGGGTGACAAGGGGCCTGTGTCCTGGGACATATAGAGTGCAGGTCAGTACTGTGTAGGTGTGACCGCAGGTACACCGCAATGTACCTGCAAGGAATGTGGCCCTGCAGGGAGTGAGAGGGTGTAATGTTAGCAATGAAGCCATCAGACAGCATGTTGCCAACATCACCTGTTACTGTCATGTTCCAGAGTGACAGTTGTATGTGTGAGCAGATGTGGGTATTGCATATGACTACTGACATACTACCATAATACCTTGTGGTACATCTCGGAATGTGTCACAGTAATGTGTACGTAGCTAGTTATGGTGTATGTGATGTGGGATCTTGTGGCCCTACCAAGGCTGACCAGTGAGTCACCCTGACCATGGGAATGTACACCACTGTGTAACAGCCCCCACCTGTTGTTGTAAAGTATGTCCGTGGGACTGCACCCCAGAGTGTCGTCTGTATTCTGGTGTGTACCAGCATGGCTTTGTGTGGAATAGCATGAACCACATTGTCATGTACGTGCTATTGAAGTGCACTGGGGTATGTCTCAGCATTTGCATGTGCATTGCCCACCTGCACGTGTGTCACGACAACAACTACCACTGTCATACGATATCTGTAGTTGGTGTTGTAGTACTCATCTACTGTGTATGCCGTGAAGTGTGTGGTGCCAGTATATGGCTAACAAGGGTGGGTAGCAGATGCTCGGAGTCCACCAATGAGAGGATAACCACAGGTGTGGAACAGCAGTCACATGTTGGTAGTGTCCATGTCAAGGATACTGTTGGTCTTGGAGGTGGTGTATGGGTCGAACCAGCTGAGCGGAGGTTATGACTCATGCACAGTGTACGCCTAATGTGTCAGTACATGTGCGGCTATCACAGTTAAGTGTGGGTTACTGTCAGTCTCACATTAGTAGCAGCAGTAGTTCCGGACACAGTTATATGCACGTGGAGCACCTGTGATGCATTGTGCAAAGTAACCAGCCAGGATGTGTGTACAACATAGTGGAATATGGGGACACCTCAGCTGTGGGTGTGCCAGTCCAAGTATGTGCCGGAGAGGTACGGTCTGTCTATACCTAGTCATTGCAGGTGTGCTAAGCAGAGACAAGAGGCAGGTCCCAGTCACTGCAGAGATATTGCAGTGGTGCAGTATCAGGTGTGCCTTGCCTGCGTGCATCACAGAGGATGATGTCAAGCATTGTGTGACATGATCACATGCTTTGCTAGCCAGTTCCCTTTCTGGTGGTGACTGTTATTGGGCACTGTGCAAGACGGACAGTATAAAAGCAGCAAGAGTCCAACATGTGATCCATACTCCCAGGGCTGACAGGTGCAGGTCGGCTGTGCCACAGCATCATGTTGTTTGGCCGGGTCTGTCAAAGTGGACGTATACTAGATGCCTATGGAATGACAGCAGAAGCATGGACAACTGTTGGGAGTGACACAGTCATTCGTAGTACAGTGGTAACAGGTCCGGATGACTGCAAAATGCTTCCCAGGGCGTGGACCACACCATCAGGGTGACAACACTGGTGAGCTATTGCATGTCTCTGCACACATCGTCTGTACCCTGAGTGACAACTTCCATCACACAAATAGGAAGGGGGTCACATCGTACCTACTGACTTGTGGCATGTGTGCATAGGTTATGTTGCAGAACCAGTTACTGGACAGCAGGATGTAAGTTACTATCGCCTTGTGTAGCCTGCTTAGTGGAACAGCAGTGTGAGTGCCGACAGTCACCTAAGACAGGTGTGTTGTGTATGTTATGACACCCTATTGGCTGTATGTGCTGGGCACACGTGTCTGTGGGCTATAGGTTGGTGTGGTTGTGTTTGGCGATGTGGACTGTCGTCGGTGCCCACACAGAGTATGGAGGGGTACTGTACAAGGTGTCTCCATATGTGTGGCCTGTGGTGAGGATCATGTGGGACCATGTGATGTGTGGGGTGTGTTGCCAATGTTGCACAACCCCACATGACTGTCAGGTGCAGTCAGGGTTGGTGACAGTATAACCCCCAGCAGGGCTGCATATGTGCATCCCCCACAGGCTGTACTGTTGTATGTTGGGAGGTGTGCATTGACTGTGGACATGAGAATAGCTCTATTGCCACATGTACAACATAGTCATCATAGTGACAGGCAATAGCACTGGTACGTGCCAGTTGGACATGCCTGTATATAAGTGGTACGTGGCAGGTGGACAGGCCGTAGAAACCACCATGTCTCACAAGGTATGTGAGTGATGTGTGTACGACAGCTGTTGTACAGTTATCAAGCTGGAAATGTATGGACAGACAGTGTACCTGTAAGGACTGGTGTGAAATGGGTGCTAAACTAAGCAGTAGCTCATAACGTGCCAAGAATCTCTGAACAAGTGCTGAGCATGCCCATACATTACAGATAGGGTGTTGTATACTATCAACCCACAAGTGTTGACAACAGTCATGATTGCTGGCACCGCATCAGAACACTGCTGGGTATGGTCTGCAGGTCCATGAACCATTATCAATGTAGATGTTAGCAATACAGATGTACAAGACAGTACGGATGTTTGGCTACAGATGCCTGTGTATGTCACAGGAGTGTTCTACTAGTGGCCTGTTGACAGACTCACAACTACCAAAGGTGCTACAGTGACATGTGCATATCACACGGTGTCAGCTACAGTAAACCAGGGTTAATGTGTTGTACCCCACCCGCATTGTAGCCCATACCACACAGACAAATGTCAGCCATCTGTGTATGTGATGATGTGAATGGCCATGACCTATGGGCAATTGTTGTCACAGTGTTGTGAACAACATACAGAATGGGCTGTGTGTGTGATGTGTGTGACATATGTGCACATTCTGGTGGATGATATCAGCAATGACACCTCTAGGGGAATACCCCTGTACCCATTAAGAAACACCTAGGCTGTGGTCAACAGTATGGACACTGTGTTAGGGATGGCGTAGTGTAGTATACCTCCCTGAGCTGGAGACATCTCCCTGGCCCTTTAGGTAGTCATCCGAGGTACCCATGACATGACAGGGTGGTATCCATGAGCATGGAGATCATTGGACAGGCATACACAGCACCCATGTGACCAATACTGGAATACACATCACCATCCAGGGGTAGGGCCCATGCATAGTTCATAGGTTCATAGGTTCATACTAGGCTATCTGCCCGAGGGCATTTACAAGCCTAGCCCATAGTTTTGTGGCTTACGCCACCCCTTTAGTATGGGGAACTATACCCATTATTTTGCTGTGCCTCTGTCGAGCAGTGACACTGAGGTAATCCCTGGGGTATATCTGCGATCTCCCATCCATTGGTCAAGATTTCTCTTGAACAAGGCCAGCGAGGTGCTCTGCCTCACATATACCGGATTTTATTCCACAGCATAGAGTCTTTGGGTGATGAATCTATCCCTCCAGCACGTCCTATTAATAGCCGTGTCGAGGTTTAAGTCTCGCCCTTGTGGCTCTGATGGATCTAGATTTTTGAGGTGAAGCATATTCATCAAATCTGGGTTTGACATGGCCTTGTATGTTAGGCAAAGGTCACCTCTGAGCAGCGGTGGCGACTGAATAGAGCTGGAGTTCTTTCAGTCGGGCAGCATAGGACAGATGTTTGAGACCCTTTATCCTTTTGGTGAGGAACTTTGTGGCCTCTCCAGCTGCTGCAAGTGTCGGGTCAGATACATTCGAATGGGGCATTGTACTCAATCATTGGTCTGATGAGTGATGAGTATAGGGAGACTATGACCTCCTTGATCTAGATGAGAATCCCTTCATGATAAGGTGGGCAATGTAGAAGGTCTTCCTAACTACTTTAGCTACATGGGTGTCGAATGACAGACTACTATCAACCTGGGTCCCCAGGTCCCTGATAACTTCTTCTGTGCTCAGTGGATTGCCACCTATTTGGTAGCTAGGGGTAACCTTGTTTTTCGAAGGGTATGACTATGCATTTTGGCATTTAACTTTAGGCCATGGCTCTGGCACCAGTTATCCGTTTCTGTGAGACCTTCTGAAGGATATCTGTGTCAGATGTGTTTTCTACTATGGCCCAGTTTGCAGTCATCTGCAAACTTTGTCAGCATAACCCTCCTGTGTTTGCTTGTACTGAAAAGTAGATGCCAAACAAGAGTGGCCCAGGACTGAGCCCTGTGATACACCACTTGTGACAGGCTTTGAGTCTGACATGGCCAGCAACTCTGACCCTGTGGGTTCTGTCACTCAGCCAGTTTGCAACCCATCTTGTGATGTATGGGTTAACATTTAAGCTGATGAGTTTTTCAATGATACCCGAGTGGGGTATTGTATCAAGGCCTTCGCCAGATCGAGGTAGGCTGTATGGACTGCCTTTCCCTCATCAATGGCTTTGGTGACTGTTTCGAAAAAGTCAACCAAGTTTAGAAGGCATGATCTGCCTTTGACAAAGCCAAACTGGGATGGATCCAAAGTCTGCAAATTTCCTATGTCTTTATTTATGAAGTCCATTATGATCCTCTCCATGGCTTTGCAGATAAGGCTTGTCAAGCTAATGGGCCGGTAATTTCCAGGGTCGGTGGAGGCACCGGCATGGATGGCCGATACCAGCCTCCACAATACTCACCTCCAATATGCAGCATGCTATCCACCTTGCATACAGACAAATGCCACACTATGCTGTTAGACATGCTACATGTCCATAGCCTGATCTGAAAGACATACGTCATGGACAACCACCATCCTACGACTAGGATGGCCACATGCTGGACAGATCCCTGTGCCATACCTGTGACATACTCCCGGCATACCATGCAGCCCTGTCCACATAGCAGCACATATCATCCCTGCCATACATGGTGTGATGGCCGTATGGTAGATGTAGTATCATCTATCTGGATCAGTAATGTGTCACTGATGCCCCTCGTGGTGGCGTAATGGGTGTCAGATACAGCTAGGAAACCCAGCCCATACATGCTATAGCTGATAACCTTATCTGCGAATGACGTCCGACTAGCCATTGTCCTATGTCTGTCACATGTGCAACACAGGTGATTCGTGGCAGGATGTTGAACAGCTGTGCAGTGTAGATGTCTATGGAAAAACAGATGATTGTACAAGTTTCCATGCGTACTTGGTGCATTGTCATTGTCCAAGTCCAGTAAGGCTGTGTCTGTGTTGATATGTGACATATCCACAGCATCTAGGTCAACAGCATTACCGTGGATACATAAGGCATGGGTAGATAGGTAAGAACACCAGTGCATGCAAATAGACATGTCCACATGGAGACCGACATCACATGCAGTAGGAACACTAATGCGGTGACACACATATATGGAGATGATATCCAATGCATACTGGGTGTTACATGTGTGGGACACATACATGCCAATCGTGTCAGTGTCATGTTGATTTGCAAAGATAACTGTGCGAATGTACTAGAATGTATGTGCAGCAGTATCACTGTACATGTCTGTAAATGTGACCTGTCACTTTCATCATGTCTTACAGATAATGCAGCGTACACACCTACCAGCATATAGCCGACAGGAGGATGATGTCGTAATACCATACCTCCATGAGAACTATGAGGTATTATTTAGCCACGTGCCACAGCATGCACAGCAGCGGGATGACCTGTGGCAGGATCTTCGCAGGAGGGTCAATGAAGTGGGCGGCCACATCCGCACCTACCAGCAGGTGCGCAGACACTGCACGGACCTCATACGTCATGCAAAACAGCGTACCACTGCAATCGCCAGAGAACAAGGTGGTACGGATGGTAGGCCACCAACCCAGCCTCCACTCACACACACAGAGGAGCTACTGGCCAGTCTGGGAACACCCTCAGAACAGCCCCCACAAACAGTAGCTGCCATCGTGGAGGTGGGTGTCTCCCAACCAATGAGCCTGGAGTTGCCTGGTAAGTCAGTACTGAACATATGGCCAGTATATCCCACGTACGTGCATGTGTCAGTGTACATCATGTAATGTAACAACATATGCAAGGTATGTGGACACACATGCTTTATGCTACCCTGTGTCTGCACCATACCTCTGAACTGTACGGGTGTTTGCAGGTTGTCCAGATGTCTGCCTCATATTGTCGGTGTGTTTCCCTTAATATCTGTCCCTTTCTGGCAAATAGCTGAGGAATGTAGTCATTAAATGATGACATACAGTTGTGTTTATGACTGCACATTCCATTGCAAACCCATGTGCATGCAAACCTATTGGTCGATCAAATATCCAGGTTAGTAAGAGCAATATGTCACAGTTGTCCCTATATGTCCCCCATCATAGTAGGCTTTGTCCACATTTATTGTTCTAAGAGGTTGAGAGGTATGGTATGTACACATGTGCTGACTATATGCTATTGTACAGGTGAATGTGTTAACCTACACTGTGCATTCTGTGGCTGTCATACAGTCATGGATAATGTTCATACTGCTGTGTCACCCTATACAGGTACCTCTGGTGTGCCGCACAGACAAGAGTCCGTTGCAGGTGAGTCTATCATCAGTATCAGGCAAGTCAAAGAATAGATCTATTCGTCATGTGGTCAGTTAATACATGGATATACAGGTCGCATCACCCATCATCCACACAGGCCACCCATGTGCAATATACACAACTGAAATGATACACAGACATGAAACTACAGTATTTGTCATTGCTACATGTGTGTCCAGCTGTGCATACAATGGTGGAGGTGTTCTACAATGGGGGCATATGTACTATACAGTGGAACAAAATGTGTGGTACACAAACCAGTACCGCACAGTGAGCAGTGATATAGGCAGACCACAGGTGTCACCATTGTGTTATATGCCCCTGCAATGGTTTCACACATTGTGATGTTCCATCTGACATGTCTGAGACACGTAGCGTTTTGGTTGCAATATTGTCACAATTTCCCATAACCCATACCCCACATAGGACACATACACCTGTTGTCTGCATCGCCCTTTGGATGGTGACATAACCAACATCTATTTGTGTATGTCATATGGGACAACACCAACATGTGTGATAGACGGCCATCACATACATGACCAACACATGTGCACACATGGCCATGGGGGATGGCCAGAGACACGTAGCCACACAGAAGACAGGATGTGGATACACCCTGTCCCACTTTGTCCACACATGGTCCAAGTATAGCCATACTAGACCAATTGTACAGGTGATGTGGTACGCTGCACATCATAAATGCCTATGCACAGCTAGTGGAGGTGTCAGTGACATGTACCTCATAAGATGTGTTGAACATGATGTCTGTGTCATAGCATGATGGTAGTCACCTTCACAGATTCCACTGACAGTGACACCAGGCCACAGAAACTGTACTTTTCCCCCCTGCCGTAGGACATCACTGTTAGCTGTGCACCATTTGTGAGTGGTATATTAATGTCATGTGTGAAATGGTGATGTGACAGGTCCGCTATGTTTGGACATGGTTGCCAGGCAGCTAACACTCTGTAGTCATCATGCAGGGGTGTCATCTGTATGTCCTCCAGTGACCTGTCACATGACACAACATGGTTGGGTGTGTATACACCTCAGCATCGTAGGTCACAATCCACAGGTATGTCATGGGTATGCATGCAGTACTGGATATGCAATGTGTACATAACATGCACTGTTTAGCAATATAGACGCCTCATGATGCCATGCAATGGCACAGTGTCTGTACATCATACTGTACAGCAATGTAGATGGCCCAGTCCCCTACCATGCCCATGCACATTTGCTCAACATGCATTCTATCTGTAGGGCATATGGACAACACTGCAATGTGATACCCAGTATGATGCTGTACATGTGTCACGACACCATTGTGTCAGGCATGCATGCATGTTAATGAACATGCCAGCAGGTTACATGTTAAGGTCACGTCAGCCATGTGTACTGTTATCCTGTTCTGGTCCACATGGTGTATCACGGGGATGCATGCATACTACCATGATCGTGTGAATTGCATGGATAATGATATGACACCTGCCTGCTGTAGTGTGCATTCCAGGGGGTATGTTACAAACACTATTGATATCTGAGCTGCATGCTGTCAGCTGTATCACAAGCATGCTGCATGCCATCTGTCATCTCACATGCATGGTGTGTCAGTGTGTGTGTCAGTGTGTCAGTGTGTCAGTGTGTCAGTGTGTGTCAGTGTGTGTGTGTCAGTGTGTCAGTGTGTCAGTGTGTGTGTGTGTCAGTGTGTCAGTGTGTGTGCGTCAGTGTGTGTGTGTGTGTGTGTGTGTGTGTGTGTGTGTGTCAGTATGTGTGCGTCTATTGTAATGTAGAGTATTTCTTTGCATTCACAGGTGATGTAGGTGTGTTAACCTCCTGCGGTCCATCTGATAGTGCCCCCACAGATGCTAGCAGTGATGAACATATGCACGAGGTACAGGCAGGGATGTCAGGGGTGGAATCTGTGCCAACGGTTGCCATACCAGCTATGTACCCCTCTTCCCCGCACACAGTTCAGCTGCCAACACATACCGCATCTACAGTGGCCATAGAGGAAGGACAGTCAGCATTTGTTAGCCTTGAACAGGAACGTGTGGTGGCTACAGAAGGTGTGTCTCCACACCATGGTGGCAGTATACTGACTGCAGATGTGCCACACAGGCATGTGACTGGTGCTGCTTGTAGGAGGACCTCTGGCAGACATGCACCTGCAGGACATAGCGCAGCAGCTGGGATCACCAGATGCATGTTCCAGACTGTAATGGCGGCACAGGCATGTGCCGAATGGCAGAACAGAGAAGGGCAGAGGCTGCAGAGGGCTGCTATTAGTACCCTAAACAACAACATACAGGCATTGGCAGGTGCTCAACAGCAGCTTGCTGATGTTCTGGACAGGCGATTGGGTGACATGGTCAGAATCCTCGACCATGGCATGGCAATCCGTGAGCATGAGCTGTCTGTGCTGGAACATCTGGTAGGGGTGAGACATAGGACACATGGACGTAGGCCAGCTACACTACCTACTGCAGGTCAACGTGAGTGTGCCACCTCACATGGCCGCTCCCATAGTGCTGGTAGCAGTAGCAGTGCGGCTGGTGCTGTGCTGTCCACATCAGGTCACAGCAGGCCACATGGACGTGGCCCTGGATGTTCCTGGTGGGGACATGGTTCCAGTGGCCATGTGTCGTCAGACAGTAGCCATTCTGTACCTCTGCCTGGTAGTGCCCGTGCAAACCCTGGCAGGCACAGGACACGTGGCCATGTCCAGTCACAGTGAGCTGTACAACCTGGTCTGTACAATCTGGAGCTGTCCATAATACCCTTGTGTAGGCCTCACAAATGACAGAACTGTGTGCACACATACATGCACAGAGCAAAAACAACTGTAGGGCTCCACAACACCTACATGCATACAGAACAGAAATGTCCATTCAAATCACTGGCCCTTACCCGCACACATGATGTCATCCATTGGTGCAGCCTATGCCCCTGGCAAACAGTATCACCCTGTGCATATGATGAAGCCTGTGCCTCATCCCTGTCATCCACACCATCGGTGCAGGAATATGCTCATATGGTCTGATGCACAGGGTGAACAGAATAGTGAGAGGTGTATCTAACATTACTTGTGTATGCATATTGCGGGATGTGTATGTTGTGTTGGTCATGTGTGAATACTAGATATGAGAGGTGTATCTAACATTACTTGTATATGCATATTGAGGGATGTGTATGTTGCATTGGACATGTGTGAATACTGAGAGATGTGTATGTGACATCAGTGGTGTACTGTCAACATGCACCAGTCATACCATGTAGTCCAGGTGCAGCATGCATTGTGATATGTTCACAGTATGTGTCTCAGTTACAACAGTAACAGCATGTTGGTAATGCCCTGGTTCCCTCCTATGGTTTACTGGCATGTGCCTACAGGTAGCAGTGTTTGCAGTCCCCCATGTATAACTGTGGAGTACTCACAGGCACGTATGGCAATATCAGCATGCTAAACATACCCTCAACCTGACTGTTGGACAGTCGAACATGACACAGATGTCCAAACCTGAAACAGATGTCCGCACATATACTGCACCTGAAGCATGTGGTCAGTTGAACAGGCTACAGTGGACAGAGATGTGACATACATACCAGGAAACATTACAAGTATGTTGACATGGTGCAGGGGTTGTACACAGCGGTCAGGCCAATGATGACATTAGAGGCCACCTGATAGCATGAGGCCACACTGTATAGCAGTAATACCCTGTCACACTACAGGAACATGGCCACATTCACGGGGTCTACAGCCCTATAACACACCCCATAGTGTTCATGTGTGGACGCTTGCCTATGTGGTCATCACCCTCGCAGTACTTTGCACCCACATGACGTGGCACAGAGAAGGGACATGCACAGGTAGCCAGTATGGCTGCGACCGATGGCATCAACAGGGTAGTAGACTGCATCACCATGAGGGGTTAGTGATCCTGTTTCCACAGTACGGTAGCATACACCCTCACACCAAGCACCAGACAGCCATACATACATACATACATACACACACACACTGTGGTGACCAGATATGTGTGTACGGATAGCCGATGTGTGTGATGCACCACACCTGCCGACCTCATGCTTTTCACACTGCAGTATGTACAGATCTCTACAACGGTGTACAGGGATGTGTTATATCTGGGACGTAGTCCCCACCATATCTGGCATGTGTGGTCACACAAGCGGACACACATGGCAGTGCTGGGAATGATACACCTGCCATATGATGATCCATTTGATAGACATGCAGCGGTACTGTCCGCAGCGCAGTATGTGTACCAATGCTATGTCTGGCAATTGTGTGGTTATGTGCACATGGGAGGATGCCAGTGATACAGGTGTCACGTGACATACAGTTAGTTACCCCTGACCGCTGTGTATGCATTAAGTCATCACCATCAAGTAACAGTGACATAGCGTACTGTTTGCACATGGCATGGTAGGGTGGCATGTGACACACCTGTGAGCCATCCCCGGCACACATACATCTGCACAGGTGGATCACCACTTTATGTACACAGATCCCTCCATACGTGATGTACAACCAACTGTACTGTCTGTATGTCACCATATACAGGTGTCAATGATGGGGCTGAATTGCAACTGCATGTTGTAGTTAGGCACAGCTGTGTTACAGACATCGGCCACTGCACATGCATGGTTGCTGCATGCACAGTACAGACTGTACATGTGCATTGGTCCTACATGTGTCTACTGTAGCCATGTTTGTATGCATTGCTATTGGTGGCCATGTGTGTTGACATACATGACACATGGACTGTGGTATGATATCACGGGTGTCATGGGTGACTACTACAGGTGAATGTGTCCTCCGTCAACATTGCTACCTCCTGTACTGTGAGCATTCAACAGACATGGACCCACCTTCCATTTGCGTGCGTATGATTGCTTAGGTTACTGTTCTGCATGGGGGACAGCAAAGGCTTAGCTATGTACATATGTGTTGTGTGTGTGGTCCATGCACACATCCACTACAATCACATGTTTGACATATTCAAACATGTGTGTTAAGTGTACAGCAGCACTCATCTGTCACAGCTGTGTAAGACCAGGGCCCTGGTATGTCTTGAGCTGACCTGGTCATGTATAGTGGTATACTTGCAATGCATAACACCTGTTGGAACCCTGTCAGTACATGTGTACCCTGCACAGTTGCTATAGACCTCTGTACAGTCCACTGGTCATGTGTCACATGGTGTTGTGGTAATGTATGGCTGTGTACTGCTGCAGCAATGACATGGTGATGTCTTGAGGGCTACAGTGTAGACTGCGGTGTGTACGTCTGGGATCTGCACCTGTGACAGCTGTGATGGCAGCTGAGTGTGTACTGGTCACTGCATGTGTGTGACCACTTTGTGCGTGGGGACAGTTATACCTTACTGTGCCCTTCCGTGTCTAGACTCCGTCTGCATGCAAGACGGCCCTTTGCAACTGCTAAGTGTGTGAGCATGCCCAGTACACTGTTGTGTAGTTGGACACAAATGACAGTGCCAAATGAGCCCTTGCGAGTTGAGACTCCGTCCACATGCAAGACGGCCCTTTGCAACTGCTAAGTGTGTGAGCATGCCCAGTATGCTGTTGTGGAGATGGACACACATGACAGTCCCAACTGAGCCCTTGCGAGTTGAGACTCCATCTGCATGCAAGATGGCCCTTTGCAACTGCTAAGTGTGTGAGCATGCCCAGTATGCTGTTGTGTACATGACAATCCCAACTGAGCCCTTGCGAGTTCAGACTCCGTCCGCATGCAAGACGGCCCTTTGCAACTGCTAAATGTGTGAGCATGCCCAGTACGCTGTTGTGTAGATGGACACACATGACAGTCCCAACTGAGCCCTTGCGAGTTGAGACTCTGTCTGCATATAAGACGGCCCTTTGCAACTGCTAAGTGTGTGAGCATGCCCAGTACACTGTTGTGTAGATGGACACACATGACAGTCCCAACTGAGCCCTTGCAAGTTGAGACTCCGTCTGCATGCAAGACGGCCCTTTGCAACTGCTAAGTGTGTGAGCATGCCCAGTATGCCGTTGTGCAGATCGACACACAGTACAGTCCGAACGGACGTGTATTACTAAGCATGTGGCCATGCCCAGTGACACCTTGTGTCGGTGATGTCCCTCTGTGCATCGCCATTGACATCCTGTATAGCCATGGTGGTCATCCAGGCAACAGATGTCCATTTTCAACGTCATGAAGGATGCTTACTGAGTACACACTGGTCGACTATCTTGAAGGGTGTACTGTCTGTGGGGCACCCCGTGACTATGTCATGTTGTCGTGGTGCACCGTAAATCTTACGTTGCCATGATCACACCACTGCCGTGTGTTTGTCTACGTGTACCATGGGACAGTAATATGTCTGTATGCTTTCAGACTGATCACTCTCTATACAATCCCTGTCGGCGTCCTTGTCAGTGCGGATGATGACACACACCTAGAAGTGTGCCTCTGGGACGGCTGTGTTTAGTAATCTTGGTAGCGCGTTCTGTAAATGCATCATGCTGTAGTGTGTTAGGGTAGTTAGGTGTATGTTCGACTCCCAGCCCTGCCAAGTGTGTGTGTGTGTGTGTGTGTGTGTGTGTGTGTGTGTGTGTGTGTGTGTGTGTGTTTGCACGCATGCTCCCGTCCACCTGGGGAAGTTTCCTACCGACGTCTTTGCCTTTGCGGATGATGACATGCACCTAGATGTCTGCCTCTGGGACTGCTGTGCTTAGTAATCTCGGTAGCGCATTTTGTAAATGCGTCATGCTGTAGTGTGTTAGGGTAGTTAGGTGTATGTTCGACTCCCAGCCCTGCCAAGTGTGTGTGTGTGTGTGTGTGTGTGTGTGTGTGTGTGTGTGTGTGTGTGCGCGCATGCTCCCATCCGCCTGGGGACTCAGTCTTGCTTTTAGATGCCTCACCCCACAGAAGTGTCCAACTGATGTCTTTACCTTTGTGGATGATGACATGCACCTAGATGTCTGCCTCTGGGACTGCTGTGCTTAGTAATCTTGGTAGCACATTCTGTAAATGCGGCATGCTGTAGTTTGTTAGGGTAGTTAGGTGTATGTTTGACTCCCAGCCCTGCCAAGTGAGTGTGTGTGTGTGTTTGCACGCATGCTCCAGTCCGTCTGGGGACTCAGTCTTGCTTTTAGATGCCTCACACCACAGAAGTTTCCTACCAACGTCTTTGTCTTTGCGGATGAGGACATGCACCTAGATTTCTGCCTCTGGGACTGCTGTGCTTAGTTATCTCGGTAGCGCGTTCTGTAAATGTGTCATGCTTTAGTGTGTTAGGGTAATTAGGTGTATGTTAGACTCCCAGCCCTGCCAAGTGTGTGTGTGTGTGTGTGTGTGTGTGTGTGTGTGTGTGTGTGTGTGTGTGTTTGCCCGCATGCTCCCATCTGCCTGGGGACTCAGTCTTGCTTTTAGACGCCTCACACCAGAGAAGTTTCCTACCGACGTCTTTGCCTTTGCGGATGATGACACGCACCTAGATGTCTGCCTCTGGGACTGCTGTGCTTAGTAATCTCAGTAGCATGTTCTGTAAATGCATCATGCTGTAGTGTGTTAGGGTTGTTAGGTGTATGTTCGACTCCCAGCCCTGCCAAGTGTGTGTGTGTGTGTGTGTGTGTGTGTGTGTGTGTGTGTGTGTGTGTGTGTGTGTTTTGAGCTGCATGACAACAGTAAATTGCTTTTACAGTATTCACTCTCCATAACATCCGTGTGGCGTCTTTGCCTTTGATGCTGCTGTCTGCAGGCTAGACGTGTGCCTGTGTGAATCATGTGATCCACTGATCACGGTAGCGCATTCTGTAACTGCGTAATGCTGTTGTGTGGTACAGTGGTTACGTTTGTGTTCTGCTCCCAACCCTGCCACGTGTGTGTGTGTGTGTGTGTGTGTGTATGTGTGTATATATATATATATATATATATATATATATATATATATATAAAATGTATGTTGTGCATGTTGGGATTATCACTCTTGAATGTGCTGCATTATCTGTACGTGAGCACCTTGGATGGATGTGCATCTGCTATGGCTCTGTGATAGTGCACATACGGTGTGCTGCAGTGATCATGGGTTATACATGTGTAGTGACCGGTTATTGTGTTGCTGGGTATTCACGGGCATTGGAAACAATGTTAGTAGAGCACCTTTGAATGGTCATATGCAGATCGCGGCAACAGTCAGCAGTGGTTATTACATTGGAGTGTGAGTATGGCTCATATCCATCTGTAGTAACAGACAATTCTATGCACCTCAGGTTAACATTACAGACTCACGTTTATCCACAGGTTGTGGTACAGATCCCAGGACTGTATGTGTAGAAATTGACAGGTGCAGGACTGGGTTGTGTTGTATACATGGAGGGGTGTCCATGGCCAGTAATGGGGATCTCTACAGCCTGGCAGGTACGGGCTGTGACTGTCCCACAGCCTTCTGTATATGGCTGACACATGCAGTACTTGTGTATATGCAGACACACACACTTACCACAAAAGCTACGGCTATCACATACACACACCCATTGCACCACCATTGTCCCTCACACACACACACCTACGTGTACATTGGATGGCTCAATGACAGCTCTGGAAATGTTAACACCACACCCTGTGCATATGATGTCACCTGTGCCACCACTTGTGATGTGCAACATTGATACAGGATCTGACTAAAATGGTGCTGCTGCACATGGTGGCTTTATTCCACTGTATTAATGTTAGCATGCTGTTAACACACAGTGTGTTACTTCCAGGTGTATATCAGCAGGCATGATGCATTGCAGCTATGACCATCACTGTAGCATAGTTTACAGCACTGTTACTTCTGATGATGTATTCTCCATCCATGTGCCATTTAACTGATGTGTGTAGTATTGGCAGCATGTGTGTCTGTGTGTGCAGTACATGTGTGTTGTGTGTAGTACACATGTATACATGCTTATAAATGCATACATGACATTATACGGGCTTCACCATTCGTACACTAGCTTACTCGTTCTTCCACACTCCACACGCGCACACAGACTAACACATGTGCACACATGTTTACTTGGGCTTACTGGCGCACACGGGCGCAGACACACTGTGGGCAGGTTTGCAAGTCACATCGGTGGTATCCATGGCGTACACCGTCAGTCTCCTGACGTTCCCTAGGATAGCTCATGACACGCCTCTTCCACTGAGTACTGACAGCACACATGTGACACTGCACCCGTGAGGTTACAGTGTTTTATAAATACACACTCATGTTGTCACCTATCTTCTACTCTAATAGTCCCCTTAACCTACACTACACTGTAGAGGCTTGGCCCATATGGCATGAAATGTTGTGATTCACAATCCTCAGCCTCACTTGCCTCACATTGCCTACAAATGCTTTGTTACATCTCTGACAGAGCGCTTCCACACATAAGAACCAGTACGCAGTAGCCATGTTGTCTCCAGCTTGCCATTCATCTGCATGGCGTACTAACATCTAACTAAACCTACATTTTGTATGTATATTATACATATGTCTTGTTTTGAAGTGCAGCGCGTTCTCGTGGCGCTGCACTACGCTTCCACACCAGGGATCGGAGGAGGACAACTACTGGTTTATTGATATCCAATGGACAAAGCCGCCACTGGCCTTGGACTTGGACATTGGCATGCTTCTTCGACTGTATTCATACTGTATTTGCAGCTGTCATTGCTCCATTTAGCAATGTGCAAAACGTTAGTCGCATAACATCTGGGTACATTTCTGCACATAACTCAGCTCTTGCACGGACAGCTTACTGTTTCATGTATCGCGTAATTACATCATTTGCATAGCTTACACATACAAATGGGGCATGTTGCAAATCCCAACATTGTCCATGCAATGTTCGTGTTACGGGCTGTCTTGCATGCTCCTACGAGTGTTTACTGAATAGCCTGGAAGTCATCTTTCCTTGCTGTACTCTCACTCAATCCATACACGCCAGAGGCTTCGTGTATCATTGCCTAGGCTTTGCTGTGTGCTATGTCTATTTGTGGTGTATGCATGGCTGTGGGTATGTCCCACTGTCATCACTGGTAAAGGTGACACCCTGTAGGTACTTCATGTAGACTGCTGTGTCATTTGACATGTCAGCACATACCTGCGGCCAATACTGAACTTCCTACTGCAGCACTTTTCATACCTTCTGAGTTATCTAGTGGTCAATAATGCTGTTTCCTCAGACATGTGTCTGTTTCTGATCATACCTATCAACCTCCTAGAGCAAAACATCTGTACAAAGCCTAACATGATGGGGGGACAAATAGGGGAAGATTCTACATATTGCACGTACAAACGTAGATAGTTGACAGTATTATAGGTTTTGTATTAGTATGACCTTTCTGAGGGATTTGGGGTCTTAAACTCATATGTTTATCATTATTTAATGACGTCAGTTCTCAGGTATTTGGCAGACAGGTACAGATTGTAAGAGGAACACACCACACATATGAGGCATACATCTGCACATTCGTATAGTTGCGAGGTATGTTTCTGATACTGGAAATCAATTATCTTACACCAATACACACAATACATGGCGCCATCACAGGCCAGTTGCCATTACATTCCTATTGCAGGACACACCCACTGAGAGGGTTATATTCCTCACACAGGCCAACAGGTGCTTATCCACACTAATTATTCTATCATGTACCTTATGTGTACACCGGTATTTGTGCTTTCCATCAGTGGCAGAGCTCACGTACGAGTATGGGGGACTGGACACTGTATCAGTGACACTGCATGACACCCTGTGGGACACATGTCTTTTGATTCTATTAACCTTCCACATTGACTTTCACAGGGCATACGTTGTCATTCACATTTGTGGAAATACATGCTTTTGACTTGTACATGTTTTGTCATTTGTCCTGACATCTTTCTTCTCACCTGTCCACCTAGTATCACTAGTTCTGTACATTTAATTAGGACGGGTTACCTTCATACCTCTCACCTGTACACATTATGTGTATACGCCCCGAGGTTTGACCTATGATTCTGTTACATTTGTCATGATAATGTGCCTTTCTGGTAGATTGCTGGCAAGGCATGACGGATTGTGCGGTTAGGCAATCGACTAACATTTCTATTTCATGATTACTAACTCTCATAACATTCGTATTCTTGACTACGCAATTATTCTATCAATGTTTTGACTTTGTCTGGGGTATATTTAATATAGTCCCTATTTGTCTTTCGTGTACTATGCCTTAGTCCAGCTGTCTTATTCTGACATTTTGGCAGGTATGGTTACCATCTTGGTCGTACGCATGTCCATCCATGATAATCGCCTACATGACACTGATATAGGTCCCTACATCTTCCCCCAATGGTTTAAACAATATCCAGTAGATGGGTTGCACCTTTTTGGAGAATATAGGTGTGTGCTATACCCACATAGGTATATTGATCACTCCCATGGGGCGTACCTAATAGATCTGTGCCAACCAACACCTTGGCCCATTTCTGCATACCCATGATTCCCATACCTGACACCCCTCCACAGTACCCATTAGACATGTTTAATGTGAGCGATAATAAAGTGTGAGGACACTTCCGAGCACTCCCCACTCTGCGGATATCAGGTCGTACATCATACATTCTATCGACCCATGTGTTATTACCCTTGCACCTGCTACTGTTGCATGTACACCTATATTGTAGTTGCACTTGTGATGTCTTTTGCATCAATGACGGTTCGCACTTCGTACATGATCAATTTTTGGGGTCCTGCAAAGGACACCTATATTCATGTTTAACGTGTAGAACTTGCAGGCCCTGTCACACTGGTACTTTCCGGGCAATGGTTTGGAAAGCATCGATGTATTCTCCTTTCATGCATGTCTGTCTGTCTATCCATAATAGCTATACCATGACCTATTTATGTACATGTGTTATATGTACGGGGACATATGTTTGTTGTGTATATATATATCTATTCATGTATCGTGTGTGTATAGATATATATATATGTACATATATACATATGTCTGTACATTTCTCATCTCATAATTTGCTTTGGTTTATGTCTGTGGATATATGTGTATATATATCTCCATATCATACCTTTCAACTGTACAGATTTCTGCTGCATGTACAGATCTTTGCCTCTTATCTTTGGTCTGTTTTTCATAACCTTGTGTCTATCTGGCAAGTTAGCGGCATATCATTAAAGACTGACGTTGGTAAATAATGACAAACATTTCAGGTTACGACTTCATACCCTTCAGAGAATCCATGCTACTGACACACCTGTTATTCTATCCACTTTCTATGTTTGTTAGGGCAATATCTAGGGATTGTCCCTATTTGTACCAGTTGTTGTCATGGTTTTGTCCGGTTTCGTACTTTATGGGGTTAACAGGTATGAGCCATGTACATAGAATGTGGGGAAAACACCATTCATTTTCTATTCTGTGAGCTGATTACACACGCACAGGCACACTTGCATATCCTTATTGTGGGTTACATATGTTTCATAGATAATTGTGCTTACGTGAACTTTCATAATTCTGACCGTAACAGTTACATATCTGTGTTCCAGTTTACGGACTGCTGCAAAACACACATTCACCTTTACATATTTAAATGTGTGTACAGCACAAACGCATTCATTACACTTTCAAGTTATATGTGCAGTGGTCGTAGGTCAACCGGAACTGCATTCACGTTGGCCGGATGCCGGAACCATTATTCTATTGGTGTTCTCCCTCACTGATATGCATACCCATAGTACTTAGCTACATCAACATATGCCTCACCGCTTCACCTACAACACAGGCATCCATTCTCCTGCTGGGAAAAAGGCGGTACTACATATT
The DNA here is from genome assembly GCF_019279795.1 of Protopterus annectens. Taxonomy (NCBI): domain Eukaryota; kingdom Metazoa; phylum Chordata; order Ceratodontiformes; family Protopteridae; genus Protopterus; species Protopterus annectens. Next base: position 514,532,069 of record NC_056728.1, on the reverse strand, counting down.
ATACATTCCCTATTGCCTACTGCTGTGGACTTCGGCTGCATTGTTAATCACTCCGAGGATATGCAGAACACCAAGGCATATAGTCCAGCCACATACAGGTCTTTGATTGTCAGGGTGTTCATGTAGTGATCTGGGTTTAGGCTTGTCCTCCTGGTCACTGGAACTTCCCTGGCCAAGTTCAAATGTCAGATGAAGCATATGGACAGGGATTATCTCCCTATTTTGAAGTTTTACCTGTGTTTATAGATACAGGTGTTTGGGCACCTGTCAGCAGCTTATTCTGTTGGCATTACATATTATGGGTGGGGTTGTTACAGTCCATACTCCACGGTGAGGGGTGTTCCCATTCACATTTGACTATTACCTGTATACAGTCATATGGGGATTATTATTTTGGACATGACGTGACTACAGGTATGCAGTTGTACATTACACAAGTATGAAGGGTTGTTACTGTAAATATGTACGGACCATACCTCTCAACCTCTTAGAGCACCAAATCTGTGCAAAACCTACACGATGGGGGGGACAATTAGGGACACATTTTAACGATTGCTCTTACAAGCTTATAACGTTGATAGGATACTAGGTTTTGCATTAGCATGACCTTTCTGCAGGTTGTGGAATCTTAAACTCAGGATATTTCTCATTATTTAGTGACGTCAATCCTCAGCTATTTACCACACTGGTGCAAATTGTCGGAGGCACACACCAACACTATGAGGTGAACCTGTGGTCATTCTTAGGGTTGCCACCTTTTCAAATGCCCAAAGTGGGACATGTTCTGTTCAGATGTCGGATATTCCAGGACAAAACATACCTACAGCCGTGCATAGTACAGAACTTTAACCTTTTTTGTACATATAATAGCTTATTCTAGTAACATTTGAATTGCTTATGCTACTTCACATAACATATAGAAGTTTCATATATAAGATAACTGTTTTATGCGACTATTAAAGAAAATTAGTAAATAACTTTGTCCTAAACTCTCAGGACATTTGCTATGTCTTGATTTTTTCCACAGGACACAACTGCCTACAGAGGGGCTGTTACTCGCAAAGTGGGACAGGTGATGACCCTAGTCATTCTGCGAATATCCGGACAGTTGAGTGGTATTGCACGGACCTCTGTAATATGCTGTTGTGTTCTGGCACAGCAGTAGCTCAGCATTAAAGACTGCAGTCGGAACGTGCTGACAGACAGTTGGGTTTCAGACTTCATACTCCAGACATTAATGCCAATGTGCAAACTGTTATTCTATCAAATGTCTATGTTTCTAAGAGCTATCTTTACAGATTATCCCTATTTTTGGACCTTTGTCTCACTTATATTCATGGCTCAGTCCAGATATCTTGCTCACACAGGTTGACAGGTATGGTCGGTCACGACTGCACACAGTGTCCCTCACACTTGATCAGGGTTGACCTGTTTACGTCAGTGTCTTCCTGACCCTCATGCTCTTTTCCACTTTGCAAATGTGTGTATTATATTCTCCCTCCTATTCTTGTCTGGACACGTGCGTCACGGGAAGGTATTTTATCCTGGGTGGTAGGTTATGCATGCCCACTTAGGGCTGGACAGTGTCATGGACCTCCACTGCACGTTCTGACTTGTGTCCAGATATCTACTGGATTGGACATCATGTCGTCATACCCATTCTACTATTTACACAAGTTGGTCATCCCATGAGGGATATCCCAAAAATTGGACAAGACCAAAACAAGTTAGATAACGAAGATTTTTGTGGCTTCACAAAAACATGCAGGGGGTTTTACATGCAGGGGATACATGGTTTGCAATCCTGACACTGCCTAGGGTGACAATACCTACTACATATGTGTAGGGGTCACTGTGTGTAGCTGTGTCTGCAACAAACCAGTGGACCAAGTACGGCTGGATTTGGTGGACGTTCTGGTATGGTGGCAGGTTGTGTGTTGTGGAGGGCATGCTGGGTAGGCCATTATGCATCCAGGTGTGTTGCATTTGTTATGGCCAGTTCCATCAAGACCCATCTGTGAGTATGTGATGGTGACGTATCTATACATTTGTCACGCATATTTCCATATTCATATGTTTGTGGGATTGTGTTCTACACTATGGCCTGTCTGCTTGTCTTGCAGCTGTTTCTACATGTGGTTGTGTTTCTTTCCACTTCACCCACTGCCCCCTCATACACCTCCGGTTCACCTTTTCTGCATATGACACAGTATCGCCTTTGAGGAATTTACTATTAAACACCTACCCCTCACACGCGAATTCCTCACACCCCATAGAGCACTAATTTGGTTGTTGGCCCATGACACGGCTAGAGTTACACATTGACTACCCTACATGTGTCGGGTATCTTTATGGTTGTGTGGACTACCCTGCCATGTTTGCTTTCCACATGCTATACCTCACGCACATAGGTACACACCCATACTTCACTTTCATTACTTGGTTGGTGTATCTGGGTACTACCCGTTCGACTGTGTCACATACACGTTTGGATTATACAGCTGCCTTCCGGATTTTGCCAGCCTGTTGTACTCATTGGTAGGATGGCACCTTTTCCTATGTCCAAGCTATTCCTTACACATGTCCGACTGTTGTGGACAATGCCTCCCCACAGTCGACAGTTGTGTTTCCACCTTTTCAATTGGCCACAGTGTGACATAGGGTTACCACCTGTCCCACTTTGCGAGGGACAGTCCCTCTTTGGACAGTTGTGTCCTGACATGTAATTGTAAACATGGCAAATGTCCTGAGATTTTAGGACAAAATTATTTCTTATATTTTATGTGATAGTTGCATTAAACAGTTATTCTGTATCTGAAATACCTAAATGAGGAGAAACAGAATAAGCAACTAAAAATGCTACAAGAATATGCTTTTCTGTAGGCAAAACAGTTACGTTCTGTCCTTTGTACCGGCTGGGTATGTGTCGGCCTGTAAAATCTGATGTCTGTACCAAACATGTCCCACTTTGGCCATTTGAAAAGGTGGCAACCCTACTGTGACATTTGCAGTGAATACAGCATATTTTACAGGCCGACACATACCCACGGTCAGTTCGGCAGATAGAACTTACAATTCTTGCCTATATCTAAGCTTATTTTTGTAGCATTTCGGTATCTTATTCTGTTTGTTATGACATTTATGTAATATACGTTCAGTGAAATATGTTTAATGCAACTATTGCATGATGTCTACGGAAAAATTATGTCCTATATTCTCTGGACATTTGCCAGTTTTACATGTTTGTGTCAGGACACATCTGCCCACAGAGGGACTTTCTTTCGCAAAGTGGGACAGGTGGCAATCTTGGTCAATGGTACGGATCATACTGTTCCTTTTGGCCTACATGTGTCCGTATTGTTATGGCTGTTTATATGCTCCTTCTGTTTCGTTTACATGCGTATGCTATTTCCTATCACATTTGGTATGTGAAATACGGACATACCTTTTGTATGTGACTATTACATGACTTGTGGGATATGATTCAGACATACGGTCACTACATATATCTACATTTCTCCTCGTGTATTTTGTTATGGACTCATCTGCACAGCTATGTTCCCTCCCTCACATTATGGGTCGGCTGGTGACCCTCTCCATTGGACTGGACGTACCTACTGGCGGCGCGCTAACATATGATACGTTTCACTTCCACATGGTATAGCTATCAACACTACGATGGACTATGGGCACACGGTTTTCATGTCATTTGTTCAAGGGTAGGGACCCGTTATTCCCTACCGTGCATTTGTGTTTGATTCTTCATTTTCTGTTCGCAGCGACTATGCTTTGTATACGTTTCAGTATCCATGGACACTGATAGGTACGATTACTATTGCTGGCAGAATATAATATTCAGCAGTTTAGGTTGCTCCTCGACAGCCGACATTGACACGCCTCCCTGCGCAACTTCGATACGCCCCTTGCACTCATGCACGTTTCCTATGCACGTGGCTGTGGCAGCTGCGTGCCTTCATTAATATGCATATGGCGCTTTTGTTTTTAGAACTTGCAGGCCCTGTCACACTGGTACTTTCCGGGCAATGGTTTGGAAAGCATCGATGTATTCTCCTTTCATGCATGTCTGTCTGTCTATCCATAATAGCTATACCATGACCTATTTATGTACATGTGTTATATGTACGGGGACATATGTTTGTTGTGTATATATCTATTCATGTATCGTGTGTGTATAGATATATATATGTACATATATACATATGTCTGTACATTCCTCATCTCATAATTTGCTTTGGTTTATGTCTGTGGATATATGTGTATATATATCTCCATTTCATACCTTTCAACTGTACAGATTTCCGCTGCATGTACAGATCTTTGCCTCTTATCTTTGGTCTGTTTTTCATAACCTTGTGTCTATCTGGCAAGTTAGCGGCATATCATTAAAGACTGACGTTGGTAAATAATGACAAACATTTCAGGTTACGATTTCATACCCTTCAGAGAATCCATGCTACTGACACACCTGTTATTCTATCCACTTTCTATGTTTGTTAGGGCAATATCTGGGGATTGTCCCTATTTGTACCAGTTGTTGTCATGGCTTTGTCCGGTTTCGTACTTTACGGGGTTAACAGGTATGAGCCATGTACATAGAACGTGGGGAAAACACCATTCATTTTCTATTCTGTGAGCTGATTACACACGCACAGGCACACTTGCATATCCTTATTGTGGGTTACATATGTTTCATAGATAATTGTGCTTATGTGAACTTTCATAATTCTGACCGTAACAGTTACATATCTGTATTCCAGTTTACGGACTGCTGCAAAACACACGTTCACCTTTACATATTTAAATGTGTGTACAGCACAAACGCATTCATTACACTTTCAAGTTATATGTGCAGTGGTCGTAGGTCAACCAGAACTGCATTCACGTTGGCCAGATGCCGGAACCACTATTCTATTGGTGTTCTCCCTCACTGATATGCATACCCATAGTACTTAGCTACATCAACATATGCCTCACCGCTTCACCTACAACATAGGCATCCATTCTCCTGCTGGGAAAAAGGCGGTACTACATATTATACATTCCCTATTGCCTACTGCTGTGGACTTCGGCTGCATTGTTAATCACTCTGAGGATATGCAGAACACCAAGGCATATAGTCCAGCCATATACAGGTCTTTGATTGTCAGGGTGTTCATGTAGTGATCTGGGTTTAGGCTTGTCCACCTGGTCAATGGAACTTCCCTGGCCAAGTTCAAATGTCAGATGTAGCATATGGACAGGGATTATCTCCCTATTTTGAAGTTTTACCTGTGTTTATAGACACAGGTGTTTGGGCACCTGTCAGCAGCTTATTCTGTTGGCATTACATATTATGGGTGAGGTTGTTACAGTCCATACTCCACGGTGAGGGGTGTTCCCATTCACATTTGACTATTACCTGTATACAGTCATACGGGGATTATTATTTTGGACATGACGTGACTACAGGTATGCAGTTGTACATTACACAAGTGTCAAGGGTTGTTACTGTAAATATGTACGGACCATACCTCTCAACCTCTTAGAGCACCAAACCTGCGCAAAACCTACATGATGTGGGGACAATTAGGGACACATTTTAACGATTGCTCTTACAAGCTTAGAACGTTGATAGAATACTAGGTTTTGCATTAGCATGACCTTTCTGCAGGTTGTGGAGTCTTAAACTCAGGATATTTCTCATTATTTAGTGACGTCAATCCTCAGCTATTGACCACACTGGTGCAAATTGTCAGAGGCACACACCAACACTATGAGGTGAACCTGTGGTCATTCTTAGGGTTGCTACCTTTTCAAATGCCCAAAGTGGGACATGTTCTGTTGAGATGTCAGATATTCCAGGACAAAACATACCTGCAGCCGTGCATAGTACAGAACTTTACCCTTTTTTGTAGCTTATTCTAGTAACATTTGAATTGCTTATGCTAACATAACATATAGAAGTTTCATATATAAGATAACTGTTTTATGCGAATATTAAAGAAAATTAGTAAATAACTTTGTCCTAAACTCTCAGGACATTTGCTATGTCTTGATTTTTTTCACAGGACACAACTGCCTACAGAGGGGCTGTTACTCGCAAAGTGGGACAGGTGGTGACCCTAGTCATTCTGCGAATATCTGGACAGTTGAGTGGTATGGCACGGACCTCTGCAATACGCTGTTGTGTACTGGCACAGCAGTAGCTCAGCATTAAAGACTGCAATCGGAATGTGCTGACAGACAGTTGGGTTTCAGACTTCATACTCCAGACATTAATGCCAATGTGCAAACTGTTATTCTATCAAATGTCTATGTTTCTAAGAGCTATCTTTACAGATTGTCCCTATTTTTGGACCTTTGTCTCACTTATATTCACGGCTCTGTCCAGATATCTTGCTCACACAGGTTGACAGGTATGGTCGGTCACGACTGCACACAGTGTCCCTCACACTTGATCAGGGTTGACCTGTTTACGTCAGTGTCTTCCTCACCCTCATGCTGTTTTCCACTTTGCAAATGTGTGTATTATATTCTCCCTCCTATTCGTGTCTGGACACATGCATCACGGTAAGGTATTTTATCCTGGGTGGTAGGTTATGCATGCCCACTTAGGGTTGGACAGTGTCATGGACCTCCACTGAACGTTCTGACTTGTGTCCAGATATCTACTGGATTGGACATCATGTCGTCATACCCATTCTACTATTTACACAAGTTGGTCATCCCGTGAGGGATATCCCAAAAATTGGTCAAGACCAAAACAAGTTAGATAACGAAGATTTTTGTGGCTTCACGAAAACGTGCAGGGGGTTTTACATGCAGGGGATACATGGTTTGCAATCCTGACACTGCCTAGGGTGACAATACCTACTACATATGTGTAGGGGTCACTGTGTGTAGCTGTGTCTGCAACAAACCAGTGGACCAAGTACGGCTGGATTTGGTGGACGTTCTGGTATGGTGGCAGGTTGTGTGTTGTGGAGGGTATGCTGGGTAGGCCATTATGCATCCAGGTGTGTTGCATTTGTTATGGCCAGTTCCATCAGGACCCATCTGTGGGTATGTGATGGTGACGTATCTATACATTTGTCTCGCATATTTCCATATTCATATGTTTGTGGGATTGTGTTCTACACTATGGCCTGTCTGCTTGTCTTGCAGCTGTTTCTACATGTGGTTGTGTTTCTTTCCACTTCACCCGCTGCCCCCTCGTACACCTCCGGTTCACCTTTTCTGCATATGACACAGTATCGCCTTTGAGGAATTTACTATTAAACACCTACCCCTCACACGCGAATTCCTCACACCCCATAGAGCACTAATTTGGTTGTTGGCCCATGACACGGCCAGAGTTACACATTGACTACTCTACATGTGTCGGGTACCTTTATGGTTGTGTGGACTACCCTACCATGTTTGCTTTCCACATGCTATACCTCACGCACATAGGTACACGCCCATACTTCACTTTCATTACTTGGTTGGTGTATCTGGGTACTACCCGTTCGACTGTGTCACATACACGTTCGGATTATACAGCTGCCTTCCGGATTTTGCCAGCCTTTTGTACTCATTGGTAGGATGGCACCTTTTCCTATGTCCAAGCTATTCCTTACACATGTCCGAATGTTGTGGACAATGCCTCCCCACAGTCGACGGTTGTGTTTCCACCTTTTCAATTGGCCACAGTGTGACATAGGGTTACCACCTGTCCCACTTTCGAGGACAGTCCCTCTTTGGGCAGTTGTGTCCTGACATGTAATTGTAAACATGGCAAATGTCCTGAGATTTTAGGACAAAATTATTTCTTATATTTTATGTGATAGTTGCATTAAACAGTTATTCTGTATCTGAAATACCTAAATGTTATGAGAAACAGAATAAGCAACTAAAATGCTACAAGAATATGCTTTTCTGTAGGCAAAACAGTTACGTTCTGTCCTTTGTACTGGCCATGGGTATGTGTCGGCCTGTAAAATCTGATGTCTGTACCAAACATGTCCCACTTTGGCCATTTGAAAAGCTGGCAACCCTACTGTGAGATTTGCGGTGAACACAGCATATTTTACAGGCCGACACATACCCACGGTCAGTTCGGCAGATAGAACTTACAATTCTTGCCTATATCTAAGCTTATTCTTGTAGCATTTCGATATCTTATTCTGTTTGTTATGACATTTATGTAATATACGTTCAGTGAAATATGTTTAATGCAACTATTGCATGATGTCTACAGAAGAATTATGTCCTATATTCTCTGGACATTTGCCAGTTTTACATGTTTGTGTCAGGACACATCTGCCCACAGAGGGACTGTCTCTCGCAAAGTGGGACAGGTGGTAATCTTGGTCAACGGTACAGATCATACTGTTCCTTTTGGCCTACATGTGTCCGTATTGTTATGGCTGTTTATATGCTCCTTCTGTTTCGTTTACATGCGTATGCTATTTCCTATCACATTTGGTATGTGAAATACGGACATACCTTTTGTATGTGACTATTACATGACTTGTGGGATATGATTCAGACATACGGTCACTACATATATCTACATTTCTCCTCGTGTATTTTGTTATGGACGCATCTGCACAGCTATGTTCCCTCCCTCACATTATGGGTCGGCTGGTGACCCTCTCCATTGGACTGGACGTACCTACTGGCGGTGCGCTAACATATGATATGTTTTACTTCCACATGGTATAGCTATCAGCACTACGTTGGACTACGGGCACACGGTTTTCATGTCATTTGTTCAAGGGTAGGGACCCGTTATTCCCTACCGTGCATTTGTGTTTGATTCTTCATTTTCTGTTCGCAGGGACTATGCTTTGCATACCTTTCAGTATCCATAGACACTGATAGGTATGATTACTATTGCTGGCGGAATATAATATTCAGCAGTTTAGGTTGCTCCTTGACAGCCGACATTGACACGCCTCCCTGCGCAACTTCGATACGCCCCTTGCACTCGCGCATGTTTCCTATGCACGTGGCTGTGGCGGCTGCGTGCCTTCATTAATATGCATATGGCGCGACTACTCCATATATACGCCGCACGGCCGGCACAAGCCTTATGCCGGCCTTGCGCCGAGCTTCATGAATCCCAGGGATTCACTTTTTTAACAATGTTTGCCACTTGATAACTCGTGTTTCTGTTACACATCATCATACCTTCACATAATGACACTTCTTGAGAAAGGGGGCCATACAGGAGATTACATAAGCTCATTTTGTACACATATACAAGTAAGAATTACATATTTTTAAAGGAAATGTATTAATGGAGATATAGATAATTAATTCAGAAAATTATAACAATTTCCATATTCATCACGTGATTGATTTTATTTGCTCATACTTTAGAAAATGTCATATTTTACATTATGCATATAAAAATGTGTTACTACTACTAACAATAGTTCAGCTTCCAACAACAAATCATTTGTATCACTCTAAATCAAGCATTCAAAATATCAAATCCTGCATTATTGTTGCTTTTACATGTATGTTAGTGCATTAACACATTGAGCCACTGAGAAAGTGGCATAGCAAGTGTTTTTTTGCCAGTCATTCCTAAGTATTGCTATCATTATGCATCTGCAACTGCAATTTCAATTAACTATGATCAATATTATGCTTAACACAATTTCACAAAGAGTCTAAATATTATAATTAGCATTCATTACACAGAGTTGGGTTGTTTGGTTCATAATAAAACGTGTGTGACAATTCTCATTCTGGCCACCTCAGTAAAACTACCTGTAATTTGGATTCAAACTCTGCATTACCTCTGCTGTTGCTCCAAAGTTATGATTTTAACACCTTGAGTGAAAGTACTGTCCAGCTGCTGACTGTAGCTCACTGATGCCTGTTTCATTTGTGCTACTGATGGCATTCCAAACTAAACTTTTCAGTTTTTCCCATAGGAGCAACCACTGATTTGCAATGCCAAGCTTTGCAACAAATGATGAAGCCAATAAATAAATAAACAAATAAATAAATAAAATAAAAGAGGAAAATGTCTGTGTGATGATTTCTCAACTCTGTGGTATTATACCCTGAAAATATTAACATAAAAGATCCCTAGTTTAGCACGTATATCACCCCCTCTAGATATGAACCTTGAAACCATGGTATTAACATGAAACATTGGGAAGATTTGCCACATACAGAGAGGTGTTTATGAGGCAGGGAAATTGGAGCATATATACTCAAGCTTTAACATTCTAACACTTAAAATTTATGGAGCCATATACCCATTTTCTGAAATACGTCCTTTGTCATGTCACAGTTTTATGTCTGGATGATATATTTGCAACAATTAACCTAAGAAATTATGTCACAGTAAGAACAAATATATGCAATACAAGAGTGGGTGTCCCCCCTCCACTTCTTTTGTGAGCAGTAACTGTCTTTTGATATATATGTAAAATTATAGCATTACAATTTGCATGTATTTAGATTTTATTGTTTGCATGTCTCATTTTCGTATACTTCATATGACATACATACGCTTTGCACTAAGAGGCACATTTGCCTGTTAAACGTGTGTTTTATCTCCTAAGTAAGTCAATGTACTCTCAAACTTATTCATGACACGCCCTTTGTATATACATCAAAGTGGCAAGAGTGTTAAACGCTTAATTATTTACAAACTACTGATGAGTCACACTTGTAAGCCCTTCGCAAGCCTCACTTGTCAATACTCATACTGCTAGGGTGTGTACATGGCATCATGTAAGTCTTCACACCATATTTATCTGAGCAGCATGTTGAACAGATTGTGTGATTTATGAATTATAATGAGTTGACACCTGATTTACATGTTCACTGTGTCCAGAGGGGTTAACCTACCCTATATAAACACAACCTAGGGCGATTGGGGGGAGACTACTAGGAGTCCCAACTTAAGATACTACTGTCTGACTGCTGCATTCGCATTACTTCTGTTGAACTTTAACACAAATCCTTTCAAGGTATGTGATGCTTCTTTACAATTAATAGTTAAACTGTTATAATGTCACTATTCAGATAACACTGTATGATGTTTGCAGTTTGTCCATTGGTATAAAAGGTATAGCAGTTTTTATTGGAAAGATCCTCATCTAATGCTACACACCTCTATAGGAACATTTCTCTGAGTATGTAAATGCATGCGACAACATTTTTATATTAGTAGTAGTAATGTAAAAGTTACATTTTAGACAAAAGACTGTTGTATTTACAAGACATAAACAAAGATTATCCTACATTTTAATATTTTCATTTCATACACTTGATTCCTTGTAAATGCTGCAATATATTCCGGATTTACACATTTTTTTATCCTTAGGTTTGTGATTGCATTGGTTGTCAGGGGGGAAGGTTACAGTTATGTTTTAGATATGTGCATTCATATAAATCAGTGATGCATATTTATTTTTTAGTCAGTCACTTCTTTTTCTGATACATATATTTGTTTGTGTTTTTTTACCCCCGTACAGTGATATGGCCCACCAAAAAATCTGGAACATGTAAACCTGTTTTCGCAGATGCTGAGAATGAGGCAATAGCGCAGGCCCTCTTTCAATATGCAGCATGTCTCTTACAGGAAGTCTTAACTGACAAGCCCTTCCATGACTTATCTAGTGAAAGGTGGTTGAAGTAGTGCTGTAGGTGGCCATGGCCATGACTGCAACGTCATCAGATCAGGCCTGTGAAGTATCACCAAGGCCAATGCTATTGCATGAGAATAGAGGGCTACTGGTGGTGGTCTTGCTACTGAACCACTGCTCATTGAGATGGAGGTGTTCTTGTGCACTGTTAGGTTCCAGGCAGCTGATCAGGGATTCCAAATGTAGTGCTGGACATAGGTGCAGAAGAGCAAGAGGGTGACTAAAGGGCATCTAGTGTGTGTGTGTGTGTGTGTGTGTGTGTGTGTGTGTGTGTGTGTGTAGGGTTGCCACCTTTTCAAATGGCCAAAGTGGGACATTTTCGGGACACACATCAGATTTTATAGGCCGACACATACCCACGGTTAGTACAAAGCATAGAACTTAACTTGTTTGCCTAAATAAAAGCTTATTCTTGTCGCAGTTTAGTTGCTTATTCTGTTTCTTGCAACATTTAGGTATTTTAGATACAGAAATAACTATTTTATGCAACTATTACATAAAATATGGGACATAATTATGTCCTACAATCTCAGGACATTTGCCATTTTTAATATTTTTTATCAGGACACAACTGCCCAAAGAGGGACTGTCCCTCGCAAAGTGGGACAGGTGGTAACCCTATGTGTGTGTGTGTGTGTGTGTGTGTGTGTGTGTGTGTGTGTGTGTGTATATGTATATATATATATATATATATATATATATATATATATATATATATATAGATAGATAGATAGACAGAGAAGGGAAAGGGGAGAGAGAGAGAGAGAGACAGAGAGAGAGAGAGAGAGAGAGAGACAGAGACAGTGAGAGGATAGAGATATACATGTATAAGCTCTTTATTAGACGTGCTACTATGTGAGATTTGTTTTCATGTATCATCTTCATTTTAATGCTTATCGTCCTCCTTTCCATCACCATTTTGTCTGTTTAGGTACATCTGGTAATGAGGTTCTATGACTATCTGCAAATGGTATGGGCAGAGCTTGTTTTAATCATATTAATTCATAGAAATGTACCTTGACACCTACCTTAATTCTCTCTTTAATTACACTTGTATCTGTTATTGCTTATCCCTTGCTTAACTCAGGGTTACATAGCATAAGCCTGATTAAGTTTTCTTTTATATCTCTTTTTGTTGTGTTTTGCTGCTCTAATCACAACTGCGTCTGCCACTGGCACCTTGAAGCTCCAACCACCTGATGTCAGGCACCGTGGAGCTCCAACCACCTGATGTCAGAGTATCAGTAGCCTCTAATAATGATGGCAGTGATGAAGAGACATGGCCTGAGGTTGCAGTGGGTCACTCTGACACTTAGGTTGCAGGTCCCACATTCCCTGTCCAGAGGCTGGATATAATCAGTATGCCTATACATACCCATGACACAGAGTCTTTTGAGATAGAACAGGTTGAAGGTGACTCAGTTGCAGAGCTGGCAGGGTGTCCCCCCTAGCAATCATGAGAGTGAAGTACCACAAATGGTTGTTGATAGTGGTGCTTGAAGGAGGCATGCTTTCCGCAAGCCACCTGATGTTGTGTGTCAGTAGGTGCCATGCAATGTATATGTAGAGCTATCAGGGAGGCACAGGCATGTTCCACCAGGGCCTTGGAAGAGGTAGTCAGAGTACTGAATGTTGGACATTCTGACATGTGAGACTGCCTGTACCATGCAGATGACTCCTTGGACCAGGTGAATGACACACAATCCAGTGTGTCATTCATCATGCAGTGGCAGTAATGAAATGTCTGTTGGGGGAGGGTCAGCATCCATATGGCTGGAGAGCCACTAAATCATCAAGTGTTAGCTGAAGTGGGTGTGCCAGTCCCCCCCACCCTTTTGTAGTGGCACTGCTTCCAATGCTCCATCAGTGATTGAGGGGTCCCCACCCAGACACAGTAGACCATGTGATCATGGTATTGGACATAGTCATAATGAGAGCTCATCCAGCATGCATTGTTCATGTTCAACAGCACCTAAACTTCTAGCCAGGATCATAGAACTAGCAATACAACTCCTAGCAGAGGTAGTTCACACTGCCAGGGGAGGTGACAGTGAACTGTATCCTATACCATGTACAGCTCACACCTATCCAGGATGCCAGGGCATAGTGTTAGCAAAAGTGCTTTGACTGCATGCCAGCAGACCAACATATGGTAAACACACACACACACACACACACACACACACACACACACACACGCACACACACACACACACACACACACACGCACACACACACACGTATATATATCTATCTATATATATATATATATATATCTATATATATATATATATATATATATATATCTATATATATATATATATATATATATATATATATATATATATATATATTTATATATATATATATATGGGTCCCCTTCAGTAGATCGAGCTTTTACAAGTGTCGAACCTGTAAAAGTTCAATCGGACTGAATGGAGATCTCCATACAGTACATAATGGGAAGATTTCCCTTTTCCACAATGTAGTGCAATCTCGGAGTTGGTATATTTAAGTAAGGGGGTGTGGGGGGTGTAGGGGGTGGAGTCCCCCTGCTACAGACGTTTATTTTTGTTTTTTGTTGTTTTTTTACTTTTTTCTTCAGTGTTTGAACTTTTACATGTTTGTGGTTTGAATTTGGAAAAGTTCGATCTACTAAAGTAGATCCACACACACATATATATATATATATATATATATATATATATATATATATATATATATATATATATATATATATATAAACATTAATATGGAATTCACATTTCTTTGTGAATTAGGATTGTCTGTGTCTCATATAGAGAGTGGATAGTTAATGCTTGCTTACTCAGATGTTTGCTTTAATCAAAATTATTGTACTGATTTATTTTATGTTTTTCCTGCTCAAGTTCAAATGATTGTTATATAGTTAGTTCATAGGTTCATAGGTTCATACTAGGCTATCTGCCCGAGGGCATTTATAAGCCTAGCCATAGTTTTGTGGCTTACGCCACCCCTTAGTTTGGAGAAACTAAGCCCATTAGTTAGCTGTGCCTCTGTCGAGCAGTGACACTGAGGTAACCCCTGGGGTGTATCTGCGATCTCCCATCCATTGGTCAAGATTCCTCTTGAACAAGGCCAGCGAGGTGCTCTGCCTCACATAAACCGGGATTTTGTTCCACAGCATAGGGAGTCTTTGGGTGATGAATCTATCCCTCCAGCACGTCCTATTAATAACCGTGTCGAGGTTTAAGTCACCCGCCCTTGTGGCTCTGAGGGATCTAGATTTTTGAGATGAAGCATATTCATCAAATCTGGGTTTGACATGGCCTTGTATGTCAGGCATAGGTCACCTCTGACTAAGCGTGCAACTGAATATAACTGGAGTTCTTTCAGTCGTGCAGCATAAGACAGAATTTTGAGACCCTTTATCCTTTTGGTGAGGAACTTTTGTGGCCTCTCCAGCTGCTGCAAGTGTCGGGTCAGATACATTCCGAATGGGGCATTGTACTCGATCATTGGTCTGATGAGTGATGAGTATAGGGAGACTATGACTTCCCTTGATCTAGATGTGAATCCCTTCATGATAAGGTGGGCAATGTAGAAGGTCTTCCTAACTACTTTAGCAATATGAGTGTCGAATGACAGGCTACTGTCAACCTGGGTTCCCAGGTCCCTAATAACTTCTTCTGTGTTCAGGGAATTGCCACCTATATGGTAGCTAGGGGTAACCTTATTTTTCCCGAAGGGTATGACTATGCATTTCTTGGCATTTAACTTGAGGCCATGGCTCTGGCACCAGTTATCCGTTTCTGTGAGTCCCTTCTGAAGGATATCTGTGTCGGATGTGTTCTCAACTACGGCGCCCAGTTTGCAGTCATCTGCGAACTTTGTCAGCCATAACCCTCCTGTGTTTGCTTGTACTTCAGAAAAGTAGATGCCAAACAAGAGTGGGCCCAGGACTGAGCCCTGTGGGACACCACTTGTGACAGGCTTTGAGTCTGACATGGCGCCAGCAACTCTGACCCTGTGGGTTCTGTCACTCAGCCAGTTTGCAACCCATCTTGTAATGTATGGGTTTACATTTAAGTTGATGAGTTTTTCAATGATACCCGAGTGGGGTATTGTATCAAGCCTTCGCCAGGTCTAGGTAGGCTGTATGGACTGCCTTTCCCTCGTCAATTGCCTTGGTGACTGTTTCAAAAAAGTCAACCAAGTTTAAAAGGCATGATCTGCCTTTGACAAAGCCAAACTGGGTTGGATCCAAAGTCTGCAAATTCTCTATGTCTTTATTTATGAGATCCATTATGATCCTTTCCATGGCTTTGCAGATCAGGCTTGTCAAGCTAATGGGACGGTAATTTCCAGGGTCGGTGGAGGCACCGCCTTTGTGGAGTGGGACCACAGTCGCAGCGCCACTCCTGGGTGCGTATCCGGAGGTGAGACTAGATTAAACAGCTGTCCTAACTGTGGGTTTAATTCCTCGTTGAGTTCATGGAGCACACAGCCGGGGACACCATCAGGTCCCATGGATGCTGTGTTCTTTGCCTTGGAGAGAGCAGTTCTCACCTGAGCGTTTGAGATGTTTGGGGGCTACAATCATTTGGTATAGATATCTCTTCTTTAGGGGGAGGGTGGGAGAAGTTTGCACTGAACCTGTCAGCCAGTATGTTGGCAATGTCTGTAGGATCAGTAATCTTCACATCATTTTGAACTAATTCTGAGCATATCTGGGAGTTTCCTCCTAGGTTTCTGACATAGCTAAAGAATGCTTTATGGTTGTCTTTAGAGTCCTTAGCTATTTTTTCTCAAAATTAGCTTTGGATGATTTTATGAGAGCTCTTAGCTTTTTACTTATAGTGATCAGCGGTGTCTTACCTTTTAAGGATTTTGCTCTATCTTGTAGTAGCTTTCTCCTTTTATTGTAGAGTTTGTTTATGGCTGGGGTCCACCAGACTGGACGCTTGCCTTTGGTACAAAGAGTCTTTGTTTTGCTTGGGATTGCCTGATCCATGCAGCCCTGCAGGTGCTGGTAGAAGGCATTTGTAAGTGATTCAGCGGTTTGAGTAATGTTAACCCGGCTCAGGGGCCTTAAAGGAGACCACACTAGTCTTTAGAAGTGTGAAGTCGGCTTCGAAGTTCTTTACTGTGGTCTTTTTCATTTCGGGTGGGGGCGGGATGAGGACCTCCAGCGAGATTAGTTTGTGATCAGATCTCACCAGTGACGGGTATACTTCTGGTGTTGAACATTGTGCTCCCATGTTCATGATGATGAGATCAAGTATGTTCTCTCCTCTTGTGGGGATGGTGACTAGTTGTTCCATGGCATTTGAGTTTATGAATTCCAGGAACTTTTGGGCTAGAGTGTTTGGGCTTGAGTAGTGTTCCCAGTCTATATTAGGGTAGTTGAAGTCACCTAGTATGATGGTGTTCGGAGATACATGTATCCCCTCCAGTGTTTTCAGGAAGGCCATGTGAGGTTTCTGAGTTTGCGAGGGTGGCCTGTAACATGCTACAATTTGCATAGCAGTCTTGCCTATGGTTAATTGCACCTGGATGGTTTCCGATGCATCGTGCGATGCCACCAATCTTGAGGTGTGGGTGTCCTTGATGAATATGGATACCCTCCTCCTTTCTTGGTATTGTCCGGGTTTTGTGGCGGAGCATGATATGAGGTAAAACCAGATAGTGCTGGGGTGCTCTCAGGAGCCTTGAACCAGGTTTCTGTCACAGCACAGACATCGATGTTCTCCATACTGAGAAGGGCCTCGAAAGTGCATCTTGAGGTTGAGACTTCTGGCATTGAGCAGCATTACCCTTAGTTTTTTCTTTGTTTTCTTCTAGAATGGTAGGTTTAGAATTTCAACCTTGCCTAAAAGGCACTATGGGGGTGGCAAGAGCCTTTGCCAAAATCCGAATCCCAGGGTGACAAGTGCAAGCCGTCCCTTGCAGCGTGGCTTGTCCAGCATGTCATCCCAGGCAGACAGACATTGGATCCCCTTTGAATGACACCAGAGTTTAAGCCAATTGTTAAAACTGATCATCTTATCTCTGTATTGTGGCATCATTCTTGGTGAATGTAGGATACTGCTCAAGGTCAGGGTCATACCTGCCTGGGCTACATAATCAGAGAGCTCCTCTATGTCTCTTTTCATGTAGTCCAGGGAGGTACGTCTCAGGTCGTTTACACCAGCGTGGACAATGATTGAGTCGTACTTGTACCTGCTGTTGAGAGACCTGAGTGCATGCGTTATGTGGCGGATTCTAGCACCCGACAGGCAGCTTACTGTGACCTTCTCCTTACTCAGTCTGGTGAGCAGGAAGTCAGTGTGTCTGACTATGGAGTCACCAATGACTAGTGTGTCTGGCATAGTGTTTGGCCTTAAGGGCTGTGACTGCTTGACACTCTGACTGTGTGGTCTATGTGATGCAGGTGTTGTGTTCTGAGGTGGTAGTTGTTTGGGTGTCTGCTTTGGTGGCCTCTGCTGTTTTGGTAGATTTTTGATCAGAGCCTCCGAGTATGTCTTTGTGTGTTTATGTGTATGATTTGAGGTTGTGATGGTATTATGTGAGACTGAGTCTATAGTGTGTGTGGTTACCTTCTCCTCCTGTCTGGTCTTGCCAGTCCTATGTTGAGAGAGTTCAGCCTCCAGTTTGGCCGTATAGTTGCATCTCTCGCATGTATTTGTGTTTTGTGGGCGTAGGAGAGGGTTGTCTGTGTACATGAGGCAATTGTAACATTGCCTCAATAATCCCAGGTTCACCAGCTGAGCAGGAGAGGATATTAGCAACTGATCCCTCGACATGCTAGAAGGAATAGACAGAAAAACTTAAAAAAAGGTTTTGGGGATGTGGGTGACCAAGAAATTAGTTAGTGATCCTCATTGTATTTATAGTCGTATTTTAATAATGCGGTCCTACTAGTTAGTAATTAGTGCTTGCACAGCACATTGTGCAAAACATGGAAAAATTGCCCTAGTCACTGGGCAACTTTAATGTGCGATGCACATTATTGGGCAGATTAATATTTATGTTGCACATATCACTTATTAGTTACTTTTGACATTCCTGTACAGTTGAGCCATGTTTACTCTTACTGATTTACAATAGTTACATATGAGGGTAATCACTTCCATTTCTTCTTTAGAGGTTCACCACTTGTCTTGGTTAATGCTGCTACAAGTCTTCTCTTCTGGGGTTGACTCTGTCTGATGTTCACAGAACATAAACAGTACATGGGTGAGTAGAGGTTGCTAACTTTGCATGTGTCATTGTTACCTTTTGTATGTGCTTAGCTTCTTAGGTTTTCATTTAGTGAGTGTGTGCACTATTCTCTACATCTTAGTCATGGCCATAGCATATTGTGAATGTCTATGTCTGCCGGGATCATCCACAGCCACTTGTCCGTCCTCAGACTCTTTATCTGTGTCTGCTAGCCCTGCTGGCACTACCTGTGGTGTTGGCAAATGAGATAATTGGCCTTGTTGCCCTTTCTTGCAGCTGTTACCTGACAAATATATTATGCAACATGGGACAGACTATGAGTATTTTGGCTGAGGTGATTGGGTCATATGACAGGGTACCACCAGATAAGTCTGTACATTGAATCCTTGATTTGAGCAAGCCAAGCTGCCATGATATAATAGTCCTTGTTTGAGTGAGTGCGTCATTGTGACCTTGCTCAATGGGGTTGTGTGAGTTTCTAATGGATGTCATGAGCCAAGGTTCTAGTGAATAATTTGCATCCCCCACTAGATGTCCTGTAGAAAGTCACCCATAAAAAACCTTACATACAGGTCTCAGGTGTGACACATGTGTGAGCCTTGAAAATTGCAATGGTTACTTGCACACACATTCTGAATGATCCCTTGGGCATTAGAGACAGCTAACAAGTGATACCCTTTTCTGTTGATGTACCCCCTTCCCTGTTCATTAGGTGGTGCTTGTATTTCAATATGTGTGCAGTCTATGGCTCCCAGAGGAAAATGTGCTATGACATAGAAATGTTACATGGTAGTAGCTCTTTTCTCTGGGTTAAGTGGAAATCGGATATGACCCCTTACATGCGCAGCACTGCTTTTAAAAACTGGAGTAATATTCTTGAGGCTGAGGCCTGTGACACCCCTAATATATCTCATTTAGGTCTGTGTAAAGTGCTTGCAGCTAATATATGTAATGCTACACATACCTTGGTTTTCACTGTGATGGGTTCTCCATTAGTTCCTTGGGGCATGACTTCAGGGTGGCAGAGGTTGAGTGTTTCCTCTGAGGTATCCCTTCCCACTCTGTAGTGCTTTATTACTTCTGTATCATAAAGTCTATGATATTTCAGACTTGGTCTGAACGCTCTTCCCCTTCTCCTAGACTAAGGTCTGGCAGCACCAGCAGCAGCACCTTATATTAAAGCCTCTGGAACATACATGGTAATGATAGTAGCAGCAACCCCTTTTTTTCTAAGTGTGCTCATGGCTATATCCCAAAGATTATTAGAACTGAGATCAAAAGGGAGGATGGCCTGTACATGCAGGGTTTATAAATTCCTGAATTATCCCACCATGTTGATTTGATTAATTGGAATGCATTTAGGATGGCACAATGGTGCAGTGGTAGCATTGTCATCTCACAATAAGAGGTTTGCTGGTTCGATTCTTGGCTAGGGTGCCTTCTGTATGGAGTCTACATGTCCTCCCTGTGTTTGTGTGAGTTTCCTCCCACATTATAAAAACATACATTTCTCCCCAGGCCTCTACTGAAAATTGGCTTTGTTCCAAGTCGGACTTTCCTGGTTAATAAAAAAAAAAATAGCTCATTTACATCTTTATTGACATATTCTGCACTTACCCTTGTTTTGAAGCCAGGCACAGTGCACAGACCTGTTTAATGAGCACAACTTAGCATGTTCACCACTTCTCATTGTAAACACGATGTTAGAAGAAGTGTAGGTGTTCAGGAATACAAGCTTCAGAAGACCTACCTTTGTGGTTCAAGTACTTATCTAAGTGTAAATTTCTTAGACAAAAGAAGAAAATAAATAAAGAAAAAGATTTTGAAGTAACTTTTTTATTTTTGAAAGTTTAGAAGAATACAGATTTTTACATGCAGAAAAGCAGAGAGGGAGAGAGAGAGGGAGATACAAGTGTCTTAGGCAGTCTGGTCTACTTACTTTCTACTTAAAATCATGTTGCTTATACAAACATAAATCATATATGGAACACTATCACATAAGTTCTTCACAGCCTGAGATTATGCTCCATACTTCCCTAAATCCCCCCACCCGTTCTTACCAAGAAGAAGCAGAGCTGGTTTGTAATGAATGGTGCATTAGTAAGTGAATTTATTGGTGTCTTAGGTAACTGCATTTTATAGTGCCCTACTGAAAGGTCCGGAAAGGATAGCATGAGCCACAAAAAACATGAAAAACTAAGTGCAGCTGACTAGAAAAAGCAAGAAACTGATGACACCAGTGTTACACATTGACATGATTTTTTTTTTATAGAGCAAAAGCCCCCCTGCAACCCATAATGTGAGGCTGCATCCCATATCTCTGCTTGCATATATGCTAACTCTGAGATCACTGTCAGTCAGAAAAAATGAGATACAAGAATTTCAGACTTAATGTGGAGTTACACTCCATATCTCCACTTGTATATACGCTAACTCTGAGATCACTGTATTTCAGAAAAAAAGAGCAATTTCAGACATTGAATATTTCCTTTAATCATAATTAAATTTGCTCATTCTTGTTGATCAGTTTTATAGTTCTTGATACTAGATCGGTAAACTTTTTTTATAGAATCTCAAAGATTATCTATCAAAATGAGAAACATAATCTTTGTTATACTAGATAGCCATTTCAGTCTACATTCCGTTATATATCTCCTTATTGCATTTTCAGCCTGGTTATCTAACATTCTCCTATGCGCTAGAACTACTTGTAGATCCTTTTTATTTTATTAGCTTTGTTATTTAAATGTTTTTTAGTTTGTGTACCACCCAAACCTTTCATAAGTAATATTAAAAAAAAGATCTAAACAGTTGTACACCACATCTACAGACTCAGGATGACTGAAGTGATTTGAGTTCCAGTGGCAGTAAAAGTATAATTAAAATATCTGAAAATGTAACTGTTCCTTATTCTCTTTCCATGTCTCACATGCATATGAATCTACACACACACGCACACACACACACACACACACACACACACACACACACACACACACACACACAGTCTCACTGCCATCTCTTCCACACACTACACACACACACACACACACAAAGTCTCACTGCCATCTCACCCACACACTAACACACACACACACACACACACACACGCACACAGACACACACACACACACAGACACACACACACACACACACACACACACACACACACACACACACACACACACACACACACACACACACACACACACAGTCTCACTGCCATCTCTCCCACACACTAACATGAACACACACACACACACACACACACACACACACACACACACACACACACACACACACACACACACACACACTCACACGCATGCACATGCACACACACACACACACACGCACACACACACACACACATAGTTGCACCGCCATCTTCCTCACACACTAACACTTCGATTGATCTTTCATAATTTATGATAAATGCTAGTAGCGACAAATATTCCTTATTCTTTAAACTACTCCTCAATTATTGCTTGAGCGCCTTGCTGTTGGTGTTCTCCAGCAGTTTAAAATGTCTAAGTATAATCAATTTCATCCCAGTTTTTATAACTGTAGAAAGAGTCACTCTCTGCTTTTATAGGTGTGCTTTTATATTTTAGTACAAATACTCATGGACATCGATAAAACTAATCAGACTAGAGAGGTAATAATTGCTCTGTCTTCTGTGAGCTTTAGCAGTCTGCATTTCATTATACAAACCTTTCTGAACTCCTAACACATCTTTTAAAGCTGAACTGATGAGATTTATTGAATCTTAAAGATTTATTTCTCTCACTGCACCAAGCTTCTGTTTATTATTCTTAATGATACGGTCTGTAGTTGTGTTTCAGTCATTTTAAACATCAATAAAAAATCTGCTAAAATGGGAACACTGTTTAAATATTTTTCTTTTCATTAGTGAAATTTTACTGTACTAATGTTTGATATTTTTCTTCATATAAACGAACTGCCATGCTTCCTAGCCGGTTTTGGCAAACTGTTAATTCTGCAGATTTTTGATGATACCTACAACTGTATTAATAGTTTATCAAGGCAAATGCAGGCTGTTGCTTATATCCATCAATTTTTTTCAGTACAAAATATGCAGACACAAATGACTTCTTGGATCAGCTTTGTGCACTCTAAAGTCAGTATATCAAACTGTGTTTGATGTAATGCATTATAGTGACATGCAAAACTGTGTTGTATATAATGCGATACAGTGGAAGTTAATGCATTCAGTCTTAATGTGCTCTCTAAATATATTGTAGTTACATTTACACTAAATGAGTTGCTGTGTGAACTTTTTAAATTGCAAAGTTTAATTGTACCGTATGTATTTAAAATATGAGCAGATAAAGAGATCTTGGTCTGAAGTCACAGTTTAACTGCATACACACACACACACACACACACACACACACACACACACACACACACACACACACACATATATATATATATATATATATATATATATATATATATATATATAACCTTTCAAATATATATATTTTTAAATCTTATTAGCGGTGGTGCAGCGGTAGCATTGCTGCCTCACAGCAAGAGGTTCTTCCTTTCGATTCTCAGCTGGAGTGTGGGGAATGCCTTCTGTGTGGAGTCTGCATGTCCTCTCCGCAGTTGGGTGGGCATTTGAAAGACATGCGTAAATGTGCATGCCTTCGTTGAAGGTTGAACATCGAGCTGGCACCTCGACGTTCGTGAAAATTTATTGCCAATCATTAGTAGTCTGGAGTTCCGCTGTGGTGACCCTTAACCACAAAAAGCTGAAAGACAAATAACATTAACAATTTTTAATAATGCAATACAAAATGGTAACACACAATGCACAACCAAAACAACAAAAGTAATAAAGACTTATATACAACAAATAGCTATTTACAGATACGCCTCATGTCTAACAAAATAGATAAGTTAACAGAGATTAAGCTAGAAGGATATCAAATAAAGTATCCCAGTATACTGTAAAGTGTATACTAACTGTCTGGGTGTATTTTAGATACTTGTGGACAAGTAAGTGTTTGGTAGCAAATTGTTTAAATCCATCCCAAGTGAGTAGAGATTTATCCTTCCAGTTAAGGATGATATAAAGTTTGGCAAGGGAAAAGAGTGTTATTAAGATACAAGTCTGAAGTTTGTTTAATCCTGTAGAGAGGATATGTAATATTGTGAATTTCCAGGACAAAGTGATTTTTTCATATTCCTTTTTTTCCAATTGCACTCTAAGGGAGCACCAGAGTCTATAAGAGCATTTGCAGCTCCAAAAAATATGGAGCAGGTCAGCTTTGTGATTGGTACAATGGGGACAGAGGGGAGAGGAGGAGGGATAGATTTTAGAAAGTATGGAAAGGGTGAGGTATGCCTTGTTTAAGATCATAAGTTGGGTATAGTTACATTTTTTAAGGGGATTAAGTTTCAAGGAGAGTTGAATAGCTTGGGAGATTTGGTTAGAGGCAATGGAGGGATCTTGGTCTTTCCATTAGTTTGAAAACATGTTATCGTTTTGTGTTGGGATAGAAAGAATACATTTGTATGACTTAGAAATCATTTTCTTCTTAAGTAAGAGGAGGTTCCATATGGATTTGCAGGTATTAATGTCATTTAGATTTGGAGAGGTATCTTCCAAGGTATTACGACAAAGTTGAAGGATTTGTCTCAAGATGATTGTATAACCTTTGGGTAGAGACATGTGTAGTCTTATTTTGGATAATGAATTATTTCTGAGAGGAAAGAGATCAGCTAAAGTTAACTCTCTGATAAGGGAATATTTATCCAGGTTGATCATTTTGTTGTTCAATCTAAGGTTGGGGTTGAGATGGAGTGGTTGCAGGGTAGTAAAAGCAATGGACAGTTTTAGAGATTTGAAAATCTTCTGAAGAATAGCTGTTTTATGCTTAATAGTTGGTAGAAATTTAAAGTTTTTTAGGTTTTCTGTATTCAGAAAGGGGAGGAATTTGGGGTTAAAGCTGAGTGATTTGATATAGTTATAGGATAATTTTACCCATGTAGGAGACCAGGTAGATGAATTGGGAGGGTCTATATCAGAACATCGAATGATGAAAATATCGAATGGTCTAAAGACGGGATGGGGGCGCAGCCCCCCACAATAACAAGTTTGAGGTCCAGCATTTTCGCTCCTTAGACTGTTTGATATTTTCATCATTCAGTGTTCTGATATAGACCCAACTGGGAGCATAATCAGATATTGTCACTATCTTATTACCATTGATAATATCATAATAAAGTTTGAAGTCAGGTAGACTTAAGCCACCCTTGTCTTTTGGGAGAGTTAATCTATTGTAGCTAATTCTAACTGATTTGGGGGATCATAGGAATTTAGAGAAAGATGTGTGGAGAGTTTTAAAAAATTGGTTGTGAATTATTATGCTAGATGCGTTGAAAACATAAAGTAGATGAGGTAGAATTTTAATTTTGATTATAGCAGCTTTGGCGAGAAGTGGGAGGTGTAAGTTTGCCCATCTGTTCAA